>NC_133665.1:92689934-92989934 GCF_037893015.1 Macrotis lagotis
TCTTCATTTTAATGTTTTCAAATTTTTCCAATTTTATTTTTAATTTATGAAATGAAGCAAGCATTACCATAACCTAGTACAATAAAAAAGAAATAAATGCTAGCTTTCCTGATACTAAGCAGTGAATAGAAGCAGAACCCCCGCAAACACTAACAGCACCATTGTATGATAATCAGCTTTGAAGAACTTGCTTATCTCAGCAGTAGAATAAATCAAAGACATTTCTAAAAGACTTGTGATAGAAAATACTATCTTTATGTGGAAAAGGTACTATGTAGTCTGAATATAGACCAAAGCTTTCTATTTTTAATTTTTAAAAATTGTTTTATGTATTATGGGTTTTTCCCTCTCATGAATTTTCCTTCCTTTTTGATTTGATTCTTCTTTCACAACATGATCAATATGGATGTATGTTTAACATAGTTATAACTTTATAATCTCTATTAGATTGTTTTCTATCAAGTGAAAGGGGAGGGAAGAATAGAAGGGAAAAATGTGGTGTTCAACATCTTACTAAAAAAACATGACTATTGAAAGCTAGCTTATGCATGTAGTTGGAAAAATAAATAAATAAATATTTATTAAAAAATAAATGCTTGCTTTAACAAGAAAAGAAAACAAAATTGAAGTACTTAGATGATAGGATGATAAGATGGTGCACTTAGAGAACAATAGAAAATCAATAAAAAAATTACTTGAAACAATTAAAACATTAGCAAAGTTACAGGATATAAAATAAACTCACATAAATCTTCAGAGTTACTATATATTACCAGCAAAACAGAGCAGCAAGAGATAGAAAGAGAAATTCTGTTTAAATAAACTTTAGACAATATAAAATACTTGGGAGTCTACTTGCCAAAACAAACCCAGAAATTCTAGGAAAATAATTATAAAACTCCTTTCCCCAAAATATAATCAAATCTAAAAAACTGGAAAACTATCAATGATTCATAGACTAATGAATATATATTAATATAATAAAAAGTTAATTCTAACCTAAATTAAACCAGTTATTCAGTTCCATATCAACCAAAATCCATAAAATATTTCATAGAGCTAGAAAAAATGGTGGCAAAATTCATCTGGAGGAACAGAACATAAGAATATCAAAGGAATAATGAAAAACATGACCAATTAAAAAAGCCTAAACATACCAGGTCTAAAATTATATTTTAAAACAGCAGTCATCAAAACTGTTTGGTACTGGCTAAGATATAGAGTGATAGATCAGTGAATAGATTAAGTTAAAACAAATTGTTTCCTAAATCCAAAAAGTACAGCTTCTGAGATAAGAATTCATTATTTGAAAAAATCTGCTAGGAATACTGGAAAATCATATGATAAAAAACTTATGGAAAGACCATAATCTCACTTCCTATGGCATGATAAAATTGAAATTAGCACAGGATTTAGACATCAAGGCTGGTACCATAAGTCAATTAGAAGAATATGGAATAATTAAGTTCTCAGATCCATGGAAAGGGGAGGAGTTTATGACCAAAGAAGTGATAGAGAATATTACAAATTGCCAAATGGATAATTTTATTACATTAAATTAAGAAAACATTCTTGCAAAAAATAAAAGTAATACAATGAATATAAAAGGACTATAGAAATTCTGTTAATAATTTACTCCATCCTTCCCCTTCATTCCCTTTCTCTGAGCGCATTCCTCTTTCTCACTGCTTCATTTTATTCTGCCTCTCTTTCTAATTGCACTGATGATAGAGAAAGGAAGACAAACACAGGGAGATACACACACACACACACACACACACACACACACACACAGACACAGAGCACACACACAGAGAGAGAGAGAGAGAGAGAGAGAGAGAGAGAGAGAGGTGGAGGACATCAGTTTGAGTTTCATATTAATTACATGGTAAGTAGGAGGAATGAACTGGGGAAAAATGTTAATAGGGTAGATTGGGGAAAATAATTTCATATCAAAGAACTGAGAGAAAGCTTTTGTAGTGGAGGGATGTGTGTGTGTGTGTGTGAGATTTGAGGGGAAGTGAGAATAACTTGCTCTCATCACAATCCACTCAAAGAGAGAATAGCATGCACATTCAATATGATATAGAAATCTATATTAATGTATAAGAAATGACTAGCAAAAGGTATTGAGAAAAGGGGGGAGGTTAGTTGAGAGGGTAAATTGGAGGAAGGGGTAGTTAGAAACAAAACACTTTTGAAGAGGGTCAGATTGAAAGGAGAATGTGGAAGATTAGAAGGAAATACAATTAATAAGAGTAACTGAAAATATCTTCTGAAAGAGTTTCCTCTGAATAAGGTGTTATTCCTCAAATATATAGACAACTGGCAAAAATTATAAAAATTAGAGCCATTTCCTAACTGATACATAATAAAATTTAGCTCAAAAACAAAAACAAAATGCTGCCTGTGTATGCATCTCTGTTATGATAACACTTCAGGATGTTGCACTGATGTTCAAAAAGTTGCCTGTCAGATATCAAGGAACAGTTAGATGATATTCAGTTAAGAAAACAGATACAGACTTCTGGCCAAGATGGTGGAGAGAAGATAGGCACTGTGTTTAATGCTACTGGTTCCCCTCAAAAATAACATGAAGGAAACCTCTTAACAGAAATTCAATTGAAAAAAACCCAAAAAGACAAGCTAGGAGAAGACCTACCAACAAGGTCTGTCTCAGGAGACTGTGGGTGAACTGGGGAATGGGTACCAGAGGGCCAGCATGGATTCAGCAGCAGCTGGGGGAAGCCAGAGGACTGGCCTCAGCTGCAGAGGCTTTGGTGAGTGGCAGATTCAAGAACCAACTTGACCCACGGAATCTTTGACCAGGGGGAGAGGAGCTACGGGAGGGTGAGTTCCAGCACAGAGAGAGTCAGAGAATACTTGGAAAGCAACCAGCAAGGCAAGGGATCTGAACTCCATAGTTTCAGCAGAGCCCTCTTTCCAGAATGAATGGCAATGACCCCCCCACCCCACCCCTCCACCCCTCAGACTCAGGTGTGGGCAACAGAATTCACTCAGTTGAAAGGAAGATTAACTTCCTCCCCTAGGACCCAGCCCATTGTTCAAGATCAACACAGACTCTGCTGCTGTGGGCTGCAAACACTCCAGAGAAAGCAACCAGCACCCCTTTCTGGCTGGTCCTTGGAATTACTAAGCCAAGAGAACAAAGCCTCAAGTGTTTTCAAAAGCAAAACTCTGAGAGTCAGCTAGGAGAACACTTAAAAAGAAGTTCTGTCTCAGGGGACTGTGGGTGAACCAGGAGAAAAGAGCAGAGGATCAGTGCTGGGAATGGTAGATGGGGGAGGCCAGAGGGGCAGCCTCAGCTGTGGAGACTGGTGAGTGGCAGGTTCGAGAATCAGCTTTGGCTGTGGACTCTTTGGCCAGGGGGAGAAGCTTTATGGGAGGGTAAGTTACAGCATAGAATCTCAGAGCATGCCTGGAGAACAACCAGCTGGGCCAGGGACCTGAGCTCCATACTTTCAGCAGAGACCTTTGCCCAGAACAAATGATAAATAACCCCTCACCCCCACACCCTCAGGGCAACAGAGGTCACTCAAAAGAGAAACATTAACTCCCTCACCAGGGCCCAGCCCAGGTTTCAAGTTCAACTCAGACCCTGCTGCTGAGGACCTCACTCCAGAGAAAGCGACCAGCACCCCCTACTGGCTGGCCCTGGGAAATACTAAGCCAAGTGAACAAAGCCTCTAGGATCCTCAAAATCAAACCTCTGAGAGTCAGCTCCCCCATCCTAACACAAAATGGGAAAAAGCCAAAGAAAAGGGGGGGGGCTGTGGAGAAATACTTAGTAGAGACAGATTTTAACCCAGAGAAATCTAGCACTGATGAGGAGAATATGAATTGGTCAACAGCCCAGAAAGACTTCTTTAAAGAAATCAGGAAGGAGTTTAAAAATCAATTGGAAAAATTGGGAAAAGAAATCAAGAGAAAATTAACAGATTGCAGGAGAAAATTAACATCTCGCAACAAGAGATCAAAGCCTTGGAAAAAAAACAATTGGATAAATAAAAAATGAGTATAACTCTCTCAGATCCTCAATTGGGTAAATGCAAAAAGAAAATGATTCTCTTAAATCCTCAATTGGACAAATGCAAAGAGGAAATGGTTCTGTCAAAACTACACTTGGGAAATTAGAATAATCCTTCAAAAATAAAATGGACCAACTGGAAAAAGCATTGCAAAAGATAAATGAAAAAAAATCCTGCCCTCTAAAAAAAAGAATTGAATCAGCGAAAACTGATTTCATGAGACAACTAGATTGTGTTAAACAAAACCAAAAGATGGAAAAAAAAGGGAACAAATGTAAACTATCTCATCAGCAAAACCACTGACTTCAAGAAATAATCAAGAAGGAAGAATCTGAGAATTAGTGACCTTCCTGAGAACATTGAAGAGGAAAAAATGCCTGGGCTTAATATTACAGGATCTAGTGATGGAGAATTGCCCTGATATCATGGAACCAAAGGGCAAAATAGTTTTTGAAAGAATACATCCATCCCCTCCAGAAAGTAATCCTAAAATGATAAATTCCAGGATGATCAGATGAAAGAAAAAATCCTGCAAGCAGCCAGAAAGAAAAATATTAAATACCAAGGAGACACAGTAAGGATTAAACAGGACCTGGCTGAAGCAACATTAAGGGATCAAAGGGCCTGGAATGAGATAATCCAAAGAGCAAGGGATCTTGGAATGTAGCCAAGAATATACTACCCAGCAAAACTGAGCCTTCTCTTCCAGGGAAAAAGAAGGACCTTTAATGAAATGGGAGATTTCCAAGATTCATTTGGAAAGACCAGAGCTAAATAGAAAAATTTGGACAATCAGAAGGTTCAAGAGACACACTAAAAGGTAAAAAGAAAACAAATAACAAAACTGTTATACAATAAGATGAAACTGGTCATATATCCAATTGGAAGAAACAGTTTCATAACTCTTGAGAATTGTAACTCTATTAGAAAGAATATACATAGCCAGAAGTGATGGACACTCATAACTTTTCTGTGACTTAGATAGAAAGACTTAAAAACAATACCTCCTTAAAAAGGGGGACAGTAAGGAGGTTGCAGGGAGACTGAATTGGGTAAATCTCATTAAATCAAGAGGTACAAAAGACCTATTGTAATTGAGAGGAAGAAGGGAGGATGTGAGAACCACCTTAATCTTCCTCTCATCAGACATGGTTTAAAGTTAACTTAGACACACTTAATCAAGTTAAAAAAACTTATCTTACCTTTCAAGCATTAAAAGGGGAAAGGGGAGGGGGAAAAGGGGGAAAATAACAGAAGAAAGGGAATAAGGGGAAAAGGGAAAGGGGAAAAATGGGAGGGTATTGATTTAAGAGGGCAAACACACTGAAGGTGGTGGTATTCAGAAGCAAAACAGGGGAATATGGATAAAGGGAAAAATGAAAAACACAACCAGAAGGCAGATAGCATGGAGGGCAATAAAGCATAATTATAATTTTGAATGTGAATGGGATGAACTCTCCCTGAAAACATAAGAAAGCATAAGAAGAGTAGATCAAAACCCAGAATCCTACAATATGCTTCTTACAAGAAACTCATTTGAAGCAGAGAGATACATATAAAGTAAAGGTAAAAAGTTGGAGCAAAATATATTCTGCTTCAGCTGAAGTGAAAAATGCAGGGGTAGCAATCCTTATCTCAGACAAAGCAGCAGCAAAAGTAGATAGCATTAAAAGAGATAAGGAAGGAAAGTTTATCCTCCTAAAAGGTACCATAGACAATAAAGTAATTTCAATACAAAATATTTATGCACCCAATGGAACAGCATCTGAATTCTTAGAGGAGAAGTTGAAAGAGCTACAGTGAGACAGCAAAACTCTACTAGTGGGAGAACTCAACCTCCCACTCTCAGATTTAGATAAATCAAATCATAAAATAAACAAGAAGGAAGTTAAGAAGGTAAATAGATTGTTAGGAAACCTAGATATAATAGACATATGGAGGAAACTGAATGGGGATAGAAAGGAATATACTTTTTGCTCGGCAGTACATGGGACTTACTCAAAAATTGACCATGTGTTAGGACATAAAACCCTAATGATCAATTGTAGAGGGGAAGGAATAGTGAATACATCTTTCTCAAATCATAATGCAATCAAAATCATATGCAATACTGGGCCAGGAAGATATAGCCCCAGAACTAATTGGAAGCTAAATAAGCTCATTTTAAAGAATGAATGGATCATGCAACAAATTATAGAAAGAAGTAATTATTTCATCTTAGATAATGACAAAAATGATACAACAAACCAAAACCTATGGGATACACTCGAGGTGGCTTTCAGGGGATATATTATATCTTTAAATGTTTACATGAATAAATTAGAGAAAGAGGAAGTCAATAAACTAAATATTCAACTAAAAATATTAGAGACAGAATAAACTAAAAATTCCCAATTAAATACCAAATTAGACATTCTAAAAATTAAATTAGAAATTAATAAAATCAATAGCAAGAAATTTTTGAATTAATAAATCCAAGAATTGGTTTTATGAAAAAATATATAATTTATAAGGTGCTGGTTAATTTAATTAAAAAAAAGAAAGAAGAAAACCAAATTGCTAATACCATAAAGGAAAAAGCTGAACTCACCACCAATAAGGAGGAGATTAAAGTAATAACTCAGAAGAATTTTGCCCAGCCCTATGCCAATAAATTTGACAATCTAAGTGATATGAACAAATATTTACAAAAATATAAGTAGCATAGATTAAATGAAGAGGAAATTAAAAAAAAACTAAATAACGCTATCTCAGAAAAAGAAATTGAACAAGTCATTATTGAACTCCCTAATAAAAAATCTCCAAGGTTAGATGGTTTCACAAGTGAATTCGATCAGACATTTAAGGAACAGTTGGTTCCAATTCTACATAAACTCTTTGGAAAAGCAGCTGAAGATGGAACTCTGCCTAACTCTTTCTGTGACACCAATATGGTGCTGATACCTAAACCAGGAAGAGTTACAACAGAGAAAGAAAAGTATAGACCTATCTCCCTGATGAATATAGATGCAAAAATCTTAAATAAAATCTTAGCAAAATAGTTCCAACAAGTTATCACTAGGATAAATCATTATGATCAAGTAGGATTTATCCCAGGAATGCAGAGTTGGTTCAGTATTAGGAAAACTGTTATTATAATTAATTATATCAATAACAAACCTATCAGAAATCACATGATGATATCAATAAATGCTGAAAAACATTTTGCCAAATACAGCATCCATTTCTCCTAAAAACACTGGACAGTGTAAGAATAAATGGATTGTTCCTTAGAAAAATAAGCAGAATCTATCTGAAAACATCAACAAGCATTATATGCAATGGGGATAGGCTAGAGGCATTCCCAGTAAGATCAGTGGTGAAACAAAGAAGCCCATTATCACCACTACTCTTCAATATTGTAATAGAAATGTTAGCTTCAGCAATAAGAGAAGAAAAAGAAATTGCAGGAATTAGAATTGGGAAGGAAGAGGCAAAACTCTCACTCTTTGCAGATGACATGCTGGCATAACCAGAGAGTCTCAAAAAATCATCTAAAAACTACTAGAAATAATTAGCAACTTTAACAAAGTCATTGGATAGAAAATAAACCCTCATAAATTGAATTACTTTGAATTTAAAAAATTATCTTATGTAATTTTGCTATCTGTTATACTTTACTTTTCTTCTTTAAGGTTATGATTTCCTCATAACATTCAATTTAGATCAATGTATGTGATGGAAACAATGTAAAGACTGCCTTCTGTAGGGATGGGGAGAGGTAAGCAAGAAGAGGGGAAAATTTTTAAAATTCAAAATAAATAAAATCTTTAAAAAATAAAAAAGAAATTGAGACCAAGAGGAGGGGAAGGGAAAGAACAAAATGAAAGGGAAGATTAGGGAATGGAAAGGAAGGAAGGACAAGGGAAGGAAAAATAGAGGATGACAAGAAAGGGAAGACAAAGAATGGGAAAGAATATGTAAAATTGCATCTATTTTCAGAAAGATATAATTATGTGAATATGGACACATTAAGCTCACCTAAATTTTGATTTATGTATGTTCAAGGTGATTAAAATTATTGCAGATAAATCAAATCCTGACCAAATGATTTCTGCCAGAATTCTGTTCCTTGAGAATTTCTGCCTTTTGTTTAAAAAAAAATTGAAAATTTGTAGCATAAGATTTCTGCCTTTAACTAGTGTAACCATTGAAGATTCTGATCAGGAGTATAATGCAGCAATAATGAGCATGTGATTTGATTCCAGCAGCTAATGTTTTTACATAACCACCTGAATGCACTAAAATATGAGGTAAAATGACTGAGATGCTTGATAAAATTCCCCAGTTTGGCATTGATGTATAATTCTAATTAGGTTGTTTGCTTAGGAGAAAGAAACCATAAGATGCAAAGTCAAATCTCAGAGTGAGAAATCATCCAGGAAGTATTTTGGTTCTATCCCCTGCTTTGTGGTCCAAATGAATTCTGACATTCCAAGAATTCAGTGAGATTAGTGCTACTATAAACTGTACATCATCCTTCTTTGAATGATGTATTAAGATTGATTGTCAATGTGTCTATTAAAGAGAAAGCTGTCCTTATGTTCAGAAGACCTGGATAGAAGTCACACCTTTGACTTATCATTGTAAAGTGAGTCTGAAAAATTTTCTGGAAAAGAAGCCAAATGAAAGTACATGTGCTGATAGTTATTAATAGAAAGATTGTCCTTATCTGGAGTTTTCTATATACAAATACATCACAGGTCTGATCTGATAAAAACAATAAGATAGTAATTTTTTCTAATACCATAATATATATACATCTATATATAATATCATAATATTATCTTTTGTGTTTTTTAACTTACTTTTGTCAAGCCCTAGAATAATAACTGGATGATTATTATTTCTACCTTAATGGCAAAACTCCTCCTTTCTTTCATATTATTACTAAATTATATATTGGTGTTAAACCAGTATTCTATATATGTTTGTGTGTGTGTGTTTCTGTGTGTGTGTGTGTGTGTGTGTGTGTATATGTGTGTGTGTGTGTGTGTGTGTGTGTGTTCTATATTATTGGTAGAAATTTGCTCACTAGGCATTTTCCTACAACATTTTAAAGGAATTAAGGTCCCTGGTTGAAAAGAGTAAAATGCAGGTTCTTAATAAGTTCAAATTGAAAGAATTCACAGCTAAGCTACTTTTAGTAGACATTGGAAAATCTTGAAGTATGAGAGAGAGAAACTAAAGGAATGAAGAAAGACAAATAATAGACCAATTTGCAAACAAAGAAAAGAAAGAGGGAATGATGAAAGAAGAAAGGAAGGAAGGAAGGGAAGGGAAGGAAAGACTTAACCAAAACACTCATGGGATTCTTTTCAGTATTATGAGAGCATCTGAGCTAGACAACTAATAGGTGGATTTGGAAGAGGTCATCTAAGAATACATATACATATACATATATATATATATGAATTAAAAAGTTTAATTTTCAATTAGAAGATAATATTACACTGTTTGAGGGAAGTTGGTATAAAAATGGGGGATTTGTGAACGTTAATTCAATGAGAATCAAGAGTTATATTTCTGGCAAAAAAAACCCCAACAGTCTCAAGGTACATTATTAAAAGGGGTAAAATGTATACAATATTAACAGATGACTCACCTAGAATATTGTATTTTGTTCCAGAATTCACATTTCAGAAGGGATAGAATTGAGCAGTATCCAGAGGATTTTGTCATTGGAAACTCTTATGGCTATGATTCCTAAGATCATACTCAAAGATTAGGTGAACAAAATAGGGATATTCAACTCAGAAGAAAATATGTGGAACTTATGTGAGCATTTTTATTATTTTAAAGAATATTTTCTAATTACATGTAAAATATTTGTAGCATTAATTTTTTTTAAATTTAGAATTCCACATTCTCTCTCTTCCTACTTGCTTTCCCAAAGACAGTAAAGTATTTTACATAGTTATGCATGTTCAAGCATACAAAAATTTATTTTCATATTAGCCATGTTGTCAAAGAAGTGACTGCTCACAAAAAGAAATGAAAAAAATAAAATGAAAAAAATCTGCAGATGGTTAGCCTTTATCATGATAAATCTTTTGGATTTGTTTTACAACATTTGTATTGCTGAGAATTTCCAAATCATTCAGAGTTGAATATGATTTACTTTTTAATAAATTGTGGTTACATTTTATTTATTCCAGAAGGCTCACTTAATATTAAAGAATTGGAATGTTTAGTTTTGATGTAAGAAAAAATTTCTTAATAATTGGAGCTATCCAAAAAGCTATCCAAATGTCCAAAGGTCTGCCTCAAGAGGTGGAATTTTGCTTACTTGCTATAAAATTCCAAATTAGTTAGGAATATTGTAGATCATGAATTCTTGGTTCTTGTTGCAAAATAGATCACATTGACCATCTGATGAATCCTAAGGATTCCTCAGAATTATGCGTTTAAATACTTAAAATTAAATTTTAGTGGACGTTGAAAAATCTTGAAGTATGAGAGAGAGACACTAACAGAATAACGAAAGACAAACCATGGACCGATTTGCAAAAAAGGAAAAGAAATAGGGAATGATGAAAGGAAGGAAGGAAGGAAGGAAGGAAGGAAGGAAGGAAGGAAGGAAGGAAGGAATTAAATAGAATTTAAAAAGCAGGCCTTCCAGCCAAGATGGCATAGAAAAGACAGGCAGAGTTGTAAAGTCTCCTGATCTTTCCCCATCTGTGATATGAAAGAAACCTCATAACAGAAATCTGAGCCACAAAACCCAGAAAGAAAAGCCAGGAGAAAGAACAGTTTCCTCAGGATTTATCTTCCCCAGTCATGGGTGAGTCCTGGCATATCGGATGGATCAGTGGCAGATCAGCCTGATTAGCTATGGGGTTGGAGCCCCGGGAGCCTGAGGGTCTGAGAGCCAGATCTACTTGTTCAGCAGCAGCAGGCCTAGAGCATAGGGTTTAGGGTCAACAATGGAGCAGAGGCATTGGTGTTGTCGCTGACCCTCTGGAGCTTGCTGACAGGGCTGGGGGAAGGTTTCGCTGCAGGAGAGCTGTGGACATCATCCCTGAGATCATCTGTTCTGAGGAAATCTGAGTTCAGGACTCCATTGGAGCTGAGGCCTTGTCCCAGAACAAACATAATTACAAACTACTTCTACCCCAGGCACAAGGGTGTGAGCAGAAGAGCCAACTCAGCTGACAATAGGGAGAGGGATGACCTCACCCCAGGGTAGAACCCACCATTGACTGAAGACAAGTTTATAATAGGTCCAATCACACCCTCCAGGCTAAGGGAGAAGGCATCAATCAAAGTCACAAACACTCTGGAGAAAGCAACCAGCACATCCTACTGGCCAACCGGAGAAATTACACTCAGTGAGCCAATCCTAGTATCCAACTGGAGATATTGCACTGAGTAAGCCTCTAGGGATCCCAACAACAAACCTTTGTGAAACAGCCCCTCCCCAACCCAATGTCTTAGCAAAATGAAGGTCAGCAGAAAGGTGGATCCATAGAAGAATTCTTGGAAGGAAAAGACCCTAACTCAGAGGAGACCTAGAAACTCTGAGGAGAATATGATCTGGCCTCCAGCACAGAAAGTCCTCCTTGAAGAAATAAGGAAGGGGTTTAAAAATCAATTGAAAAATCTGGGAGAGTAAATTAACACCTTGCACAAGAAAACAATTCATTGGAAAATACAACTGGACAAGTACAAAATGAGAATAATTCTCTAGGATCCTCAATTGGGCAAATACAAAATGAGAATAAATCTCTCAGATTATCAATCAGACAAATAAAAAATGAGAATAATTCTCTCAGATCTTCAATTGGGCAAATGCAAAAGGAAAATAACACTCCCAAAAGCTCAATTGGTCAAATGAAAAGCTCTTTCAAAGGTAGAATTGACCAATTGGGAAAGGAGTTGCAAAAGGTAAATAAAGAAAACTCTCTAATAAAAAAGAATAGATTCTGCAGAAATAAATGACTTCATGAGACAGCAAGGGCCTGTTAAACAAAATCAAAAAAATAGAAAAAATAGAAGAAAATATAAAATACCTCATCAGTGAAACCACTGACCTCGAGAATAGATCGAGGAGGGGCAACCTGAGAATTATTGGACTTCCTGAAAACATTGAAGAGGAAAAAAAGCCTGGACTTATGATCTAGTCATGGAAAATCGCCCTGATATCATGGAACCAGAGGGCAAAGTAGATATTGAAAGAATACATCGATCCCCTCCAGAAAGAGATCCTAAAATGAAAATACCAAGGAATGTTGTGGCCAAATTCCAGAACAATCAGATAAAAGAGAAAATTCTGCAAGTAGCCAGAAAGAAACAAGTTAAATACCAAGGAGCCACAGTAAGGATTATGCCGGACCTGAATGCATTAACAATAAGGGATTGAAGGGCCTGGAACAACATATTCCAAAGAACAAAGAAGCATGTAAGGCAGTCAAGAATCTACTATCCTGGGGGCGGCTAGGTGGCACAGTGGATAAAGCACCGGCCCTTTAGTCAGGAGTACCTGGGTTCAAATCTGGTCTCAGATACTTAATAATTACCTAGCTGTGTGGCCTTGGCCAAGCTACTTAACCCCATTTGCCTTGCAAAAATAAAAGAGAAGAATCCACTCTCCCGCAAAGCTGAGCCTTCTTTTTCAGGGGGAAAAGATGGACATTTAACAAAATGGAAGAATTCCAAAAATTCCTGATGAAAAGATAAGAGCTAAATAGAAAATTCTGACATCAAACAGGAGGTTCAAGAGACACATGAAAAGGTTAAAAAAAGGGGGAGTAAAGAAAAAAAATACTGCTATCCAATAAGTTGAAACTACCTATATCCCAGCATGGGAAAAAGATTCTCATTACTCTTGAGAATTGTAATCCTAACAGGGAGAATATACCTAGCCAGTGGTTATGGACACTCATGATTTATGCATGAGACTACTTTCCAATGGGATGAAACTGGCTATAACCATACTTAGGAGACAGACTCTAATAACTCTCAAGAATTGTAACTCTATTAGATAGAATGTAATTAGCTAGAAGTGATGAATACTCATAATTTTCTATGACTCAGATAGAATGATTTAAAAACACCTCCTCCTTAAAAAGAGGGATGAGATGGGAGGAGCTAGGGTACTGAATGGGGTAAAACTCATTACACTAAGAGGTACAAAATACTTATGATAAGAGAAGGGAAGAAGGGAGGAGATGAGAAACACCTGAATCTTCTTTTCATCAAACTTGGTTTAAAGTCAACTTATACACATACTCATTTAACTTAAAAAACATCTAACCTCTGGAGTATTAAAAGGGGAAAGGGGGAAAAGGGGAGAGAGGGACAGAGAAAGGAAGGGGGGAGAAAAAAGGGGAACTAACAAAAGGAAGGAAAGGGAAAAGGGAAAAAGGGAACGGGGAAAGAAAGGGGAAGGGGGTGGATATAGGAGGGCAAACACAGTGAAAGTGGTGGTATTCAGAAACACAATACTGGGGAATACAGATAAGGGGGAAGGGGGGAATTACAAAGAAAAGGAAGACAGCATTGAGGTGGATAAAGAATTATTAATTATAACTTTTAATGTGAATGGGATGAACTCTCCCTTAAAACATAAGTGAATATCCAGATTAAATTAAAAAACAGAATCCTACAATATGTTGCTTACAAGAAACTCATTTGAAGCAGAGAGATACAGAGATACAGAGTAAAGGTAAAAGGTTGGAGCAAAATATATTTTGCTTCAGCTGAAGTGAAAAAAAGCAGAGGTAGCAATCCTTATCTCAGACAAAGAAGTTGCAAAAATAGATAGCATTAAAAGAGATAAGGAAGGAAACTATATCCTTCTAAAAGGTATCAAAGACAACAAAGTGATTTTAATACTGAATAGATATGCACTCAATGGGATAGCTTCCAAATTCTTAGAGGAGAAGCAGAAAGAACTACAGGAAAACATAGACAGCAAAATTCTACTAGTGGGAGACTTCAACCTCCCATTCTCAGATCTAAATAAATTGAATCATAAAATAAACAAGAAAGAAGTTAAGGAGGTAAATAGATTGTTAGAAATAAACTACATATGATTGACTTATGGAGGAAATTGAATGGGTATTGAAAGCAAAATACCTTGCACCCTACAGTACATGGCACTTATATAAAAATTGACCTTGTACTAGGGCATAAAAAACTAATGATCAACTGCAGAAAGGAAGAAATAGTGGAATGCATCTTTCTTAGATCACAATGCAATAAAAGTAGTAAACAATATTGGTCAGAGAGAAATAGGCACAGAACCAATTGGAAACTGAACAAACTCATTTTAAATAATGAGTAGATCAAAAAAGAAATTATAGAAAGATTTAGTTATTTTAACCTAGATAATTACAGTAATGAAACAACATACCAAAACCAGTGGGATTCACTCAAGCTGGTGTCAGGCTAAATATATATTTTAATGCTTACATGAATAAATTAGAGAAAGAGGAAATCAATGAACTAAATATGCAACTAAAAGAATTAGAGAAAGACCAAATTAAAAATCTCCAATTAAATACCAAATTAGAAATTCTTAAAATTAAAGGAGAAATTAATAAAATTGAAAGCATAAAAAAACTATTGAATTAATGAATAAAACCAAAAGTTGGTTTTAATGGAAAAAAACCAATGAAATTGAAAAACCTCTGGTCAATTTAAAAAAAAAGAAAGAAGACAGCCAAATTCCTAGTATCATTAATGAAAAAGGTGAACTCACTAGCAATGAAGAGGAAATTAAAGTAATAATTCAAAATTATTTTGCCCAAATCTCTGCCAATAAATTTGACAATCTAAGTAAAATGGATGAATATTTAAAAAAAAATATAAGTTGCCCAGGTTAAATGAAGAGGAGATTACATATCTAAACAACCCTATTTCAGAAAAAAAGAAATTCAGTAGGCCATCATTGAAATTCCTAAGAAAAAATCTCCAGAGCCTGATGGATTCACAAGTGAATTCAAACAAACATGTAAGGAAAAATTGGTTCCAATTCCATATAAACTCTGGAAAAGCAGCTAAAGATGGAACTCTGCCTAAATCTTTCTATGACATCAATATGGTGCTGATACCTAAACCAGGAAGAGTTAAAACAAAGAAAGAAAATTATAGGCCTATCTCCCTGATAAATATAAATGCAAAAATATTAAATAAAATCTTAACAAATGATTATAAGTTATCAAATGGATAATACATTTTGACCAAGTAGAATTCATCCCAGGATTTCAGGGTTGGTTCAATATTAGGAAAACTGATAGTATAATTAAATATATCAACAACAAATCTATCAGAAATTATATGATCATATGAAAAGATGCTTTTGACAAAATACAGCACCCATTCCTACTAAAAACACTAGAGAGAGTGTAGGAATAAATGCACTATTTCCTAGAATAATTAGCAATATCTATATGAAACCATTTACAAGTATTATATTCAATGGGAAATGTCTAGAAACATTCCTAATAAAATCAGGGGTGAAACAAGTATACCTGTTATCACTACTAGTATTCAATATCATTTTAGAAATGTTAGCTTCAGTAAATAGTGAAGAAAAAGAAATTGAAGGAATTCGAATTGGGAACGAAGAGCCAAAACTCTCACTCTTTTTAGATGACATGATGGTCTACCTAGAGAATTCCAAGAAATCATCCAAAAAACTATTGGAAACAATTAGCAATTTTAGCAAAGTTTTGGGACATAAAATAAACCCTCATAAATCCTCAACTTTTCTATATATGACTGGCAAGATTTAGCAGGAAGAGATAGAAAGAAAAATCCCATTCAAAGTATCTTCAGATAATATAAAATACCAGGGAGTCTATTTGCCAAGGACAGACTCATAACCTTTTTTGAAAACAATTATAAAACTCTTCTCACACCACAAATTAAATCAGATTTAAATAACTGCAAATATCAACTGCTCATGGATAGGTAGAGCTAATACAATAAAAATGACAATTCTACCAAAATTAAACGCCCTGTTTAGTGCCCTATCAATAAAAATTCCAAAAAATTACTTTTACTGAATTAGAAAAGTTTAAATAAATTCATATGGAGTAGTAAAAAGTCAGTAATTACCAGGCATTTAATGAAAAAAAAATGCAGAAGAAGGGGACTTAGCCCTACCAGATATAAAATTTTATTATAAAGCATCAGTCATCAAAACTGTCTGGTATTAGCTAAGAAATAGAGTGGTGGGCTAGTGGAATAGACCAGGTGCAATAGCAGGAAATGATTATAGTAATCTGCTGTTTTATAAACCCAAAGAGTCCAGCTATTGGGATAAAAACTCTCTCTGATAAAAACTTGGGAAAATTGGAAGTCAGCATGAAAGAAACTTAGATTAGACCAACACCTCCCATGCTATACCAAGATAAGATTCAAATGGATACAGAATTTATACATAAAAAACAATACAGTAAGAAAATCAGAAGATCAAGGACTAGTTTACTTGTCAGATCAATGGAAAGGGAAGCAGTTTATGACTAAGGAAGAGATGTAGATCATCACTAAAATCATACTAGGTGATTTCGATTACATTAAATTTAAAAGCTTTTTCACAAATAAAACCACTGTAACCAAGGTCAAAAGAAATTTAGTAAACTGGGAAACAATCCTTACAATTAATGTTTCTGACAAAAGACTCATTTCTAAAATATACAGAGATTTAAATCATATTTTATAAAAAGCCATTCCCCAATTGACAAATGGTAAAAGGATATGGAAAGGCAATTTACAGATGAAGAGATCAAAGCAATACATAGTCATATGTAAAATTGCTCTAAATCACTACTCATTAGAAAAATATAAAGCTTCTCTGAGGTACCAACTCACACCTCTCAGACTGGCCAATATGATCAGAAAGGATAATGATCATTGTTGGAAGGGTGGTGGGAAATCTGGGACACTTACATTGCTGGTGGAGTTGTGAACTAATCCAAACTTTCTGGAGAGAAATTTTGAACTATGCCCAAAGGGAAATAAAAATGTGCATACCCTTTGATCCAGCAATACCACTACTGGGTCTGTACCCTGAAGAGATGATGAAAAAGGGTAAAAACATCACTTGTACAAAAATATTCATAGCAGCCCTGTTTGTGGTGGCAACGAATTTTCAATCAAGTAAATGTACTGCAATTGGGGAATGGCTTAGCAAGCTGTGGTAAATGTATGTCATGGAACACTATCGTTCTGTTAGAAACCAGGAAGGATGTGAATTCAGGGAAGCCTGGAGGGATTTGCATGAACTGTGAGATGAGAAGAACCAGAAAAACACTGTACACCCCAACAACAACATGGGTGTGATGGTCAACCTTGATGGATTTGTTTATTTCAACAGTGCAGTAATCAGGGACAATTTTGTGCTGTCTGCAATGAAGAATACCATCTGTATCCAGATAAAGAACCATGGAGTTCGAACAAAGTCCAAGGACTATTAACTTTAATTAGGGGAAAAATCCTGATATCTTAATGTCCAATCTTTTTATCTCTTATACTTTATGTTTTGTCCTGAAGGATATGATTTCTCTCTCATCACAATCAATTTGGATTAAAGTACAATGTGTTAACAATGTAAAGACTGACAAATTGAAATTGCTTTCTGTGGGGGGTGGAGGGAGGGAAGTAACAGGGGGAAAATTGCAAAACTTTAAATAAATACAATCTAAAATAAATTTAAAAAGGAACCAATTATATTACAATAAATTTGATATTGTTAATTTTACTTCATCGACCCCAGTCTAATAAGTCTTTAGAGAATATCTGATTTGCATGTAATATAATATGTACTCCTTGAGATCTCTTTTTATGGAGCTGATGGACCTAAAAAATGTCAGAATACAGGTAAGTCAGAAAAAGTTATAGATACCTTAAAATACTATCTAGATCCAGATGTAAATAGGTCTTTTTCCTTCATGAAAGACTTGAGAACACTAAAAGCTTATTCTTTTTGAATTGCAGATCCCTGGACCCTGAACCCTTCTGTTAAATCTGAATCTCAATCTAAAAATTCCCCAGAAATTAATATCATTTCAATAATTAATCAAAAAAGTAATGCATATGTCCTAACTGATCCATCAATTTGAATGTATTATAAGGCATCTCTTCGTCAAATGTATTATATAATGTTTCTTCTCCTAGATAATGATATATCCTTCACAAATAGAAAAATAAATGTAATGTTTCACCATGAAAATTTTGCCATGATCATTATTCCAGCCAATACAACCAGACTTGATGTATCCTCTAAGTTAATGGATCCTGTTCATTAGCCAATCAAACTACAAGAGATTTTCAAGGAAATGATTATTTTTTTCTCCTTTGCTCATACTTTACTGCCTAGCCTAGTGATTTTAGAAATTTTTAACAACAAAACAACAGATCCTCATTTGTACCTGAATGTTTCTTGACTTTTCAATAATTGCATAAATTTGAGGCTTTCATTGATTAACTTTCAGTAAATTACCTCTGTACTTAATAACCAGAAAGAACTTATATAAGGCTAGAAATAGCCATGATTTTTGTACCATGCAATGAGGTGATTCTGTTAAACTGATGTGATTTGCAATAATGTCTTTCTACTTTTTAGGCCAATCATGTAATATTTATGTTTGTCACTTGATGAATGTTATAAACTCTATCTGCTCTCTGTGTGTTTTTTTTTTTTTAAATTTGTTTGGTTTTGGCCTTGGGAGTTGCAGTTATATAGGCTGGTTTGCAAAGAGAGAGGAAAAAAAGAATCTATTTGAGTTTGGTGACTTTTTAAACAATGTTTATAATATAGTATTTGCTTGCTTGCTCTGTGTGAAAGGTAAATTTAGAAAAATGATCTTGCGTGATGGAAGTCTTCAATCATTTGGAAAAATAAATGAAAGAAAAGGAAAAAACAAATTTAGACATAAATAAATATTGATATGTGTTTGTTTAAAATTTTATTATAGATGGTTCTTTTTCCCACTTAATTACTCTGGGTTTAAGGCAAGGAAATAATCTAGTTATATTAATATATAATGTCTTTCCCATAAATCTGACATTGGATTCCACAGAATGATGTCACATTAAAAATGTCTGATGTTGAACAGTACTGGTTGTATGAGAATTTTTTTAATTAATCAAATGATTCACTTTGAATTTTACAATTTTTTCCCCTAATCTTGCTCCCCCCACCCCAAAAAGGTAGTCTGTTACTTTACATTGTTTTCATGGTATACATTGATGTAAGTTGAATGTGATGAGAGAAAAATCATATGTGATGCATGAGTATTTTTTTAAACTTAAAAACAATGAATGTGATTTAGGTTGACATTTTAAACTTTCCCTAATCTTGTTTAAACAAACATTTGCTACATTGTTTCAGATTACAACCCTTTACAAACTTCAAACTCTCTTGAAGTTGACATTCATGCTGCTTCTAGAATTTGGCATTATGCCTCCCTCTTTCAAGGCTTTCTACCTTACCTTTAATGTTCTTTCTTCTCATTTCTTAAAGTCCTTGCCTTCCCACCCATTTGCTGATACCTCCTATTGGAATTTCATTTGGTAACCTTGGTTTCTAGTCTTCCTTTTGTCCTCAAATTATCTTGAAAACTTATTTGAGTAAATATTGTAAATTACACTTCATCACCATTTGAATGTAATTTTTTGAAGGGACTAGTTTTCATTTTGATTTTTTTATCCCCAATAGGTAGCATAGATTCTTTCAATAATAAGAAATTAATAAATCTTGTTGAACTTATTGATCATTCCACAAATCATTGTTACATTTCTAATCAAAAGATGAAAAAGAAGGCAATGGAGAAAGAAAAACAATGGTTTTTATAAATCATCACAGAGTATTATAAATTCAGAGCTAGACAGGATTTTACAGATCATTGAGTCCAACCCTCTCACTTTACAGTTGAAGAAGATGAGACATAAAGATGTTAAAAGACCTGCCTTGTGTTACACAAATAGTAAGAATCTGAGGCATTATTTGAATGGAAGTTTTCCGAACATGAAATGGTGCTTTATCTACCAAAATCTTAATACACTACACTATCTGAGAAGTGCTGAACAAATCAACTTCAAATACAATTGTAACAATGAAAATTTAAGCTTTTTTTAACTTTTTTTTTGTATTAGCTAAATTTACATTTATCTAATAGCTGTATTTCTCAAAGTGCAAGTCAAATACTCTCGAAGTTTTATGCACTGCAGGCTAATTATTGATTTATCTTTAAAAATTCTCTAAATTTATACAATCTTTGTAAAATTGGTAGCTTCTCAATTTGTTGAGACTCCTGCCCCTAGAGACCAACAAATGTTGCTTGAATCATTCAAGCAGAGAGTGTTGATTCATCAGTCTTCTGCCTGCCCCCATGACTTTTTTTTTTTTAGTTTTTGCAAGGCAATGGGGTTAAATGGCTTGCCCAAGGCCACACAACTAAGTAATTATTAAGCGTCTGAGGCCGGATTTGAACCCAGCTACTCCTGACTCCATGGCCGGTGCTCTATCTACTGTGCCACCTAGCCGCCCCATGCTCCCATGACTTTTTACTGGGTATTTATTATGTTTAGAGTTTGATAGGCTCTAAGAGAGGGGAGAAAAAAAAATCTTCAATCAGCTTACTTTCTGATAAGGGAAAAATCATATTCAAAGATAGAATTTAAAAATTTTTAAACATAATAGGAATCATACAGTGTTAAAATCTAGAAATCAGGGGGCAGCTAGGTGGCGCAGTGGATAGAGCACCGGCCCTGGAGTCAGGAGTAGCTGGGTTCAAATCCGTTCTCAGACGCTTAATAATTACCTAGCTGTGTGGCCTTGGGCAAGCCACTTAATCCATGGTTGCCTTGCAAAAAAAAAAAAAAAAACATAAAAAAAATCTAGAAAATCATATAGGTATAAATGGCACACCTAGAATCAGAAACCCAGTCATCTCTTTGTCTTACTTTGCAATA
The DNA here is from genome assembly GCF_037893015.1 of Macrotis lagotis. NCBI lineage: Eukaryota > Metazoa > Chordata > Mammalia > Peramelemorphia > Peramelidae > Macrotis > Macrotis lagotis. Next base: position 92,710,949 of record NC_133665.1, read on the forward strand.
CTTCTTACTCAGTTAACAATATAAATGTCAGGATACATGGAACATTTATCAACGGCCAGATAATGTTACAATTATAAAGCATCGTTTCAAGGAAATACTATAAATGCAAAAGCTTACATTATATAGCACTTTTAGGAGAACATAGTTCCTGGTATGAAAAGATTTGTGAAAACAGAGGATTTTGAATATTCCAAGCAAGAACAAGGGCACAAGGAAGGGTCCCTCAGTGGGAAATGAAAGAAGAGTTGTTTCCATTCTGTTTTTTGTTTTTCCTTTTCTTTTTTCCATTCTCAAGGATTTGGTATGATTTTAGAATACTGGAATTATTTTTTGATATTTCAAAAGTTGGTCTCCTGTGGTTAAATCATAACTGTTACTCTCTGTTCTCAGTCAGTGTTGTCTTTCTAACCATCCTCATCTAATCTGAAGTTTGTTCTTCTTATTCTCTGAAGAGTGGAACATAAACAAAAATATTTAGGAAAGCTATAAGGATGGAAACATTAATTTTTTTAAAAAAATTAAAATAGCTTTATTCATGTAAAGATTCCTACCACTTCTGGTGTAATGATAAAGGGAATTACTTATCATGTGTTCCCAACATCAGTGATCTCCCCTCACCCCAGTAAAAAGAATATGCAATTATATTAATGGTAATGAATATAGGATTTTATAATTTTAAATATATTTTCTTCATATCTGTTAAGTAATTTTGGATTCATAGCGAGCCTAATGGATAGTGCAAATGGAATCCTCCACAGAGGAAAATAATACATGAAAAGTTGAATAATTTGCTCAATACAATAAAATCTATAAGTAACAAAACTAGAACTTTAACTAGCATTCTTTCTATTCTTGTTTCAGAGGGAAATATATTGGGGCAGCTAGGTAGCACAGTAGATCAGTAATGACACTGGAGTCAGAAAGACCTGAGTTCAAATTTTGCCTCAGATGTTTTCTATCTGTGTGTCTCTGTCAAGTCACCTGTTTTCCTCAGTTTCCTAATCTATAAAATAAGCTAGGATAGAAAATGACAAGCCATTCCATTATCCTTGACAAGAAAACCCTAAAGTCCAGAGTCAGGCTTGACTGATTAACTTCAATAAAAATGTATTAACATGCATATTATTATTTAATTTATTCTTTCATTCTTTTGTTTTTAAGTGAAAATGAGTGTCACTGCTTTATGGAAAAAAATTTTTCTGAAGTTGTATGAGTCCAATGTTATATGAGCAATCAGTGCTCAAACTTATTAATAACTTAAAACAATGGAAAATTTTAATCATAATGAGGATAATTTACATATAGCTATTTTCAAAAGCCAAGTAATAAAATAAAACCCACTTATTGAGTATTAACTTGGGAAGAAAATCCAATTCAATTGTGCTGTAGGGAAAAAATAAAACAGAAAGGCAGAATTGTAGTAGAGTTTTGTCTTTGAGTAAGCCTTCACCTATTTGAGCCCTGTAATAAGAGAGTTACACTAGATTAAACATAAAACAATTAGCAGAGAAATTATTATTTAATAAGTCAAGATAAATATTACAAAAGATATAAAGAACAAGACTTCCCTCTTGGATCTCACTAATAGAAAAGTATTTTTTTAAGATGAATATAAGTTCAAGGATATAGTACAATCATATGAAAGTGTTAAATTTTCTTTATAGTTACTTGACATATTCCTTGAGGAATAAGGAATGGATGAACATAGTTAACACACTCCCCTCCCACACACAATACATATATGGTCAAACTACTCAGTTGATTCTAAAGGAAGCCTTGATCAGTAATACACACACACACACACACACACACACACACACACACACACATATATATATATAATTAGTGAATATTACTGATACACTAAAATTAATTTATTAATCTTTGTCTTTCATTTTTGAAGAAGACCATGACATCAGGGAGGTGATGCCATAACAAGCATATAAATTGGATTTGAGTGAGGGACTGCTATGCTAAGTTACCAGCCTCACTTTCTCCTCCGGAGCCATCTGAGTCCAGTGGCCAGATATTACTCAATACAACTGGAGGTGACCCTGGATGCAAGGCAATTAGGGTAAAGTACCTAGTCCAAGGTCACATAACTAAGTGGCGAGTGTCTGAGGCTGGATTTGAAGTCTCATCCTCCTGAAGCCAAGACCAGTGCTCTACCATTGCACCTACCTGCTAGTTACTAAACCCTAGTTTGGTGCTTCACTGTATATAGCACAAGCTTTGGAGTCATGAAGACAGGAGTTCAAATCAAGCCTCTGACATTTGACATTTACTAGCTATATTACCATGGGTAAGTCACTTAACCCTGACTTCCTCATATCTAGCACCATCTTCAGTCATCCTGATTCATATCTGGGCACTGGTTCCAGATGGCTCCGGAGGAGATAGTGAGGCTGATGATTAACACAGCCGCCACCCCCCCCACACACACACTTAACTTATATACAATTTACGTACTTGTCATGGCATCACCTGATGTCATCATTTTCTTCTTGAATGAAGAACAAACATTATCATCATTAAACTAATACCCATAACTACTAGTACAACAAAATTTAAAATACCTGTATGACAAAATGACAATCTTTTTGATTCAACTAGGCCCCCAATATCATATACACCCATACTCTCTCTCTTTTCACATACACACACACACACACACACACACACACACACACACACACAGCATACACATACTTACACAACCCCACAGCTTCCCAGAGACCAGATAATTATATTATCTTCTCATATCTACATATCTATTTTATAATTAGTGGTATATTGGGACTAAATTACTATTTGAGAAAATAAATGAATTCCAAGAAACACAATATTAAAAATATGTGACATGATTATGTAAGTTGTATCATCATTTAAATGTTCCTCAATTACATTTGACTATGGTATATACCTCAGAAAGATGTTGTGTCAAATACTGGAAGAAAACAAAAACTAGAGAAAATAAGAATTTTGTCCTAAAATAACATTTTCATCATGACACTCTCTTTTGTAATTTGTTAACACATACACTATTTAAATTCAAGAAATATGGTTATACAAGAATATTTTTTCAAATATATTATATTTAAAGATTTTTTTCAGAAGAAAAGAGAAGAACTGATTTGAGTGGTCCAATCATGTTGTTGTTCGAGGTAGAACTTTGGAGATTTCTCTCAATGCGGAGTATGAAATCATTTCAAAAAATAAAATAATCCTTAAAATTTTTGCCATTTCAAGTAAATGATGGCTAACATAAATCATATTTTCTGCTTTTATAATTATTTCAAAATAGACAGATTAAGACATATCTGGTACAAAAGAAAAAATACAATAACTAAAGTGATGACAGAACAAGAAATAAAACAATAGAGAAGTAAATAGGAATTTTGATGAGAAAAGGGTGTTCTAAAACATAGGGTAAGCATGTTCTGTCTCCAGGCCAGATAAATTTGTTAATGTTGATAATGTCAATAAAAATCATTAGACTATTTTTAAGAAGGGGAACAAATTTATACAGGGAGAAATATTTATATATTTGATACCATTCTTCTAGTGTCATTGGTGGTATAAAAAAGAATCCAACTTATTATACAGATGACAGCTATGACATGAAGTATAGTATGGATGAAGTATTGGATTCAGATAAAACCAGCTCAAGAGAGACAATGTTTATTGTAATTATGCTCCAAATATTGGTAAATTTTCAAAATTAGTACTAAATTTAGTGTTTGGTGGATTGTCTAAACTTAAGAATGTAATGGGGAAATAGTAAAACTTTAGGTTAAACTTCAAAGTGTATCTTGAATAATTTTTTACTTTCTTTTTTGATTTTCAAAGAATCAGTTATTAAATTTTTACCAATACATGAAAGACTCCAAGGAAAAGAATTTTAGCTTTGGACATCTTGAAATTTCATATAAATAAATTTACAATGGAAGTTTATATATCTTGTTAGAATAGAATTTGATAATTTGCTATTTGGCAGTTCTGAATTATTCCCTATATTTGATTTAAGCCATTTGTTAGGATCACATCTTAGCCAGTTGAACATTTTTCCCACTCATCCTAGTTACTATTATCAGTAGTTAGATTATAATGTCACCAAATAATGGTAAATGGCTTCATTCTTGAACCCAAATATGTTCTGCAACTTAGTAGGTAATATGTCAAACTTTTCTTTGATTCATAGCCTATGACAATATATCAGATCATAAGCATATTTAACTGAATTATTTATCAACTATCATTATTTCTTAAAATAGTTAAATATGTGAAAACGGAATGGAAGAAGTTATTCTTATTAAACATACTGCTTAATTAAATTTTGATAAATGATAAATACATCTGATCCTAATAAATATCCCTTAAAGATTGACTATTTTGCTAAGAATGTAAGACTTTTATTGACTATTTTTTCTCTCTCTAATCAGAACAAGATAACTTACTTTACTCATTATCTATTCCTTTTTCAGATATTTGCATCTTTTAGCAGGACTTTCATAGTCAATTAAATAACCATTCAATCTCATGGAAATACTTCTGATACACTTTTCAAAACCACAAAATATTTCAAAGAAAATTTAAAGGAATCTTCAGTTATAATTATAAGAATATCTAGCTGTACAATAATGCATCTAAAAATGCAGGATTTTATAGAGTGACATAGGAATAGCCAAACTAAATTTATATTTGTGATCAGTCTTTGTTTTCTCTCATAATGTTTATTTTAAATCAGCTGTGCCCCATAATATATTAATAATAGCAGTGTCTTGAAGACTTCTCCAAATTACCTGCAAAGTTCCAAGGAACCCATACAATTTACTCTTCTGGATGTGTTCTCTTCAAAAATCCTTTTGTAGTCTAAATGAATTAAGATAGTCTAGCTACATATAGGAATTTTTAGCATAAAGCATAGAATGAAGATGTGAGGTTTACTTTGGACTTAAATATTAATGAAACACATGATTAAGTGAAAACAATAAAATTTTCTATGTTTAGATTTCTCCTATAGAATGTGGTTATTAATACAAAGCATAATCTAGTACATGAATACTATGGAATATTATTATTCTATATGAAACCATAAATGGTTGGACTCTAGAAAAGCATGAAATGGCTTATGTGATCTGATGCTGAGCTAAGGGAGTAGAACCAAGAGAACCAAGTATAAATCAACAGTATTATGAGAGGAACAGCTTAATGAAAGCAGCTCCTCTCAGCAGTTCAGAGAGCTAAGACAATGATATTTGACTGGTTATGGACTATACTATGCCCAACTAGAAAAATAAAATCAAAACCAAACAAAACACACAGAAAAAAACCCACAACCATTCCAAATCTGATGAACACTATAAAAATTATCTCTTATGTACCTCTTTCTCCTAATCCTAATTCCTAATACCAAAGATTACTAATTTGTGAATATGTTTAACAAAATATGTATATAAAATATAACCTGAATGTTCCCTGCTGAGGAGAGGGGAGATAGGAAGGGAAGGTGGAGGGAAGTTTTGTAGCCTGGAAATATGCATGTACATATGTCTGAAAATAAATGAATAAATTTTAAAATAAATAAAAAATGTATGATCTATGAAGACCTGTAATCAACTCAGAGATTTGCTTGATCAAGAAAAGAAATAAATCATGCAAAAATAGTATCTATGAGCTAGTCAGTTAACTAAATTTAAATAATTGTGAATAAGGAGAAAGACATTTTGTTTATAACCAGATTGCTTCAAATGAATATCTTTCAGAACTGAGCACAATATCTTAAAATTTAAACTCTATAAAATAGTGAAAGAACTATGTTACCTTGGTCATATCTAAATAATACATACATACACACACACACATATCTCATTATAGATTCTTTGAATTGTGTGATGACTTAGAGTTATTTTTTCTAAGACCAAGTATTTTTATTTATAAAATCAGAATGCTAAAAAACTTGTGATATCAAAATCATAAAGCAGTTGTGAGTCTCAAATGATACTTTTTAAGGTACAATATTGTCCAACTCATAAAGGGCTATATAAAACTAACTATACTAATTATATACATAATGGTATTTATAATTTCAATAAAATCACTCATTTTTTTTTTTATTTAAGGCAATGGGGTTATGGGGCTTGACCAAGATCATAGAGCTAGTCAATTATTAAATTTCTGATTTCAGATTTGAACTCAGGTCTTCCTGACTCCAGGGCCATTGCTCTAACTACTGCACCACCTAAATGCCACAGAATCACTCATTTTTAATGGAGTGTAGCTAGAATACTAAACTTACATTTATTGTTTTTATTGTTGTTACTGTTCTTGCTGATTTTCTTTAGTAGGGAGAACACTAGCCTCAGAAGATTTGGGTTCAAGCTCTGATTCTCATGCATATTTATTATTTTACCCAGGTCTTCACTTATATCTTTCCTTCACAATTTTCAAATGTGACAATATTGATCATTTTTACTAGGTGGAATTACCTTAAATATAAATTTCCTATTTTAAGCAAAACATGAATTTATCCCAGTCTTTTCCCTATTCAATGTTCTATAACCTGTTGCACAGATAAAATATTTTTATAGTTGAATGAAAGTATTAAATGGGAAATTGATATTATCTAGAGACTGTGAAAACCTAATTATAGTAATCATTAGTGAATTTGAGGTAAAGATAGGAAAACATGGATGGCATTACCCCATTTCTTTTCCCACAAAATGTAGATATATTCAGGCTTTTTTTGTATTTTAAAGCTTAGTTGGTGATTGCTAGTTTTCTTTGTTTTTGTTTTGAAAAATATTTTAGTCAAGCAATTAAGGATAATAATTTTTAATGTGGGAATTAGATTGTGAACACCATTAGATTATAAATTCTTTGAGAACAAAGATGGTATATTTTTTCCTTTGACAATATACTTACTATAGTAACCGATGCACATGATTGTCACTTAATAAATGCTCATTGAAGACTTGGTTTTGGACTATTTCATGTTAAAATTTGAGTTTTCCAGCATATTTTTAGGTTTATATTTGTAGTTCAGACACTTGTCATTTGTCCAATCAGATTTATATTCTGGCTACTAGATCATGTCATACTTGTCTATTGGTAGGTATTGCTATTTTTAGTTTTTTGTTTCTTTGATTATGTTTTGTATTTTAAAGTGATGCATTGTAGTTTCCATAATTTTCTTACAAAATATGCATTGATTATTAAGTACAGGCTTCTTAAAGGTAATCTTTTTATAGTTTCTGGTGAAACATGAGTTATGAATTTTTATCCTCAAAACTTCTATTTTATGAACAAATCTGTATAAATGACTATTTTGTTCTATGTTTCTTTGCTGATACGTTTCTGCAAGAACTTAGCATTAATGTTATTTATAATGGCCCATTTGTCTCTATACTTGCATCTGAGTTGATTCACAGGCTCCATCTGAAGATGTCAGTCTGAATAACATTAGATAAATCTGATGCTATATCTTCCTATTAGCTTGTAATACTGCTTCTCAAGTGAACAGAGTTTATTCCAAAAGTATTTTTGTATGTTTTTATTTGTTTATTATGTTGCCTAAGAATATTTCTCATTCCCTACTTTTTGGCAAGAAAGTTCTTAAACATTTCACATTTGGGAATATTGTCAATATGACTTAATGAAACAGCATAACTACCAAACTCCCCCCCACCAAATCTCTCCAATTTAATAATGCCAAATGCCAAATCAAATTTTGTGTTAAAAAGTCAACCAAAAATTACAGTTTATCATTGTTCCAAACCAGGAAAGTTTAGCAAAATCTTCAGTTACTAGCTTGGAGACTGACCTGGACTGTACCTGTATCACCTATGAACCTTAATTGTAATTAATTATTGAAAAAACAACAGTAAAAGAAATAGAGCCAATGGACTAGAGAAAAGCCAAGATCTTGAGCTCTCTCAGCTACCCTCAGAAACAAGTTTCAATCAAGTTTCTAAAATGTATTTTGGAGTGATAGATCCTCAAAAAAGACACAGTGAAACAATTTTCTCTCTTAATATAGCTTAGAAAGACTTTGGGAAAAGTATGTTTCACTTGGGTAAAAGAGAGTACTAATCCAATTCAGACTGTGACCAAGCAGGTTAAGGTTTGGTATGGCAGGGGTTCAAGGAGGTGAAGGGAGCCCTTAGCACACAGTTTGAGGAACCTAGGCCATTTGCTCCGGGGTCTGCAGACCAGTGACACAACTGGTCAGCTCTGAAATCTCTAACCCCAGGACAGAAGGCAAACTACCAGTCCAGGAACCTAAGACAAAAATAGTTGGGACTAGACTGGACCCGCCTAGCTAAGTGGGCAAAGTGCCAGCCCTAGAGGTCCCAGCAGAGCAGTCAGTTACCAGGAACCAAGCCACATGTGCCAAAAAGAAAAAAAAATGGGATAGTGCTTACTTTACTGTAGGAGCAGACCTCAACTTAATAAAAATGAACAAAATAAACAAACTTACAAAAATATAACCTTGGCCATAGAATGCTACCATGTTGATAGTGAAAACCAAAACCTTTACTCAAAAGAGAACCTTGACAAAAATTCCTGCATCTGAAGTTCAAGAGAGGAATATGAATTGGTCTCACACTCTTGGAAGAGTTCAGAAAGGAGTTTAAAAAGTAAGCGCTATAACAGAAAAAAATTAGGAAAAGAAATTAATTAAGTGAGAAAGAGTCAAAAGCTTAGAAAAGGAAAAACAAAATTGATTGAAAAAAATGGTTTCTTAAATAATATAATTGCTCAAATGGAAAAAACATATCCACTGAAGAGGACTCCTTAAAAAGCAGAATTGAGTGGTGGCTAGGTGGCACAATGGATAGAGCACTGGCCCTGGAGTCAGGAGTACCTGAGTTCAAATCTGACCTCAGAGACTTAATAATTACCTTGCTGTGTGACCTTGGCCAAGCCACTTAACCCCATTGCATTGCAAAAAAAAAAAAAAGCAGAATTGCCCAAATGAAAAAGGAAGTATAAAGGTTTACTGGAGAAAAATAATATCTTAAAAATTAGAACTGGGAAAGGAAAAAGCTAATGACTTTGAGACAAAATGAAAGACAACAAAATAAAAAAATGAAAAAATAAGAGAAATATAAAATACTTCATATTTATCAAATTACCTAAAATATTTTATAGAACTAGAGAAAATTATAATAAAATTAAACTAGAAAAACAATGTCAAGAATATCAAGGGAATTCATGAAAAAATGCAAAGGATGATGATGGCTACCAAATCAAAAACCATATTGAAAATTGCAATAATCAAAATTATGTTGGAGAAAAATTGGGAAAACTGAAAAGCTAATGATTTGTTGGTAGAACTGTGAAGAGAGATGAACTTGAAGTGATGATTTTGAAGGAGAAAATGAGATTGGTGATTTAGCACAGCATCTTCCCCCCCCCACTAAAATCAAATTCACATGCTTGTTATGGCATGACCTCTCTAATGTCATGATCTTCTTTGGAAATGAAGGACAACCATTATCAATTCAATATTTGTCAAGTCCTGCTGTTCTACTTTGACAATCTCTATCATATATAACTTATATGACTAGTCTCTTGCAATAGTATACTTGGTGTTCATTCCTCGATTTTTTTTACCTATTTAATATATTATCCTATGAACTATTAAATGGATCCTCTTTAATCAGACATCTGACTATTCAATAAACTACTGACTCCTTATTACCTTTAGGATCTGATAAAAAACAAAACAAAACAACAAAAAAAATCAAAACAAAACAAAAAAAACCTTTTTTCTTTACAAAACAACTTTCAAAAAATCTTTTAAAAAACCATTAAAAACCTTACCCTTTACTACTTTTCCAGTTATAACTCACTTCCTTTTACAGATTTTTCACTCTACTGAAATTGGTCCCCTTGTTGTTCTTCATACATGCCATTCTATCTGTTAATTCTGAATATTTTCACTGGCTATCTGCAATTTCCGAACTCCCTCCTGGTTCATCCCTACCTCCCAGTTTTACTGGCTTCTTTCAAGTTTCAAATAAGTTTGTAAATTGTGCCAAAAGTATTTTTAATTGGTGGCTTCCCTCTGAGACTACATATATTGAATTCGTACATATCATTACTGTATATAGCTATTACGTTGTCTACGCATTCAGTCTAGAAATGCTATAAAAATAGGAATATTTTGGGGGTTTTTTTGAATCTCCAGTCTTGTCAATAGTAGGTGCTTCATTGATATTAGCTGGCTGACACACAAAGTTATTAAAAATAGATTTATTTTTTTCAATTTTTATTTATATTTTGCGATATATCTAGAAACAATAATCATGGAACATTCTAATCTCAAAGTCAGAAAAGAGCTTGAATTCAAAAAGGAAATGCCAATAAAACATGGCTAGTGGGGCGGCTAGGTTGCGCAGTGGATAAAGCACCCGCCCTGGAGTCAGGAGTACCTGGGTTCAAATCTGGTCTCAGACACTTAATAATGACTTAGCTGTGTGGCCTTGGGCAAGCCACTTAACCCCATTTGCCTTGCAACAAAACAAAACAAAACAAAACAAAACATGGCTAGCAAGTGATCACCCAGTACCTGCTTGATGCACTCTAATGAAAAAACCTTACATACTGAGATGATCCCAAATAGAGACTATCTGAATTCTTCTAATTGTTAAAAATTTATCCTCCCCAACAATTTCATGTGTGTGTGTGTGTGTAAATATAATACACAAACTCAAATATATACACATGATGTGCATATATGTATACAATGTATGTATACAAATATACATACACATACATATATATGTACTTATGTGTGTAAACATTTTCTAGAAATTTCTATTCATTGAATCTGATTCTACATCTATTCCCCTCTAGGGAGAAAAGAAAAAAGTTCTAGATTCAGAAAAAAAACAAATACACAAAGATTTTTCAATTATTTTTTCTTGGTAGTAGTATCATCAAAGGCATGATTGGAAATAATTTACCACATCAGTCTATTTTTGTCTGAAATTCAATAATATCTCTGGATAAATCTTTAAAGCAGGCAAAATTCATGATCAGTGCTTCCTATTTTCTATTTTACATTCCAGACCAATTTTCCTGCTTTCCAAACACTCTATCATTCTCTTTTCCTCCATGGAACAGAAACACATGATACAAACTACTTCCTCATTCTCCTTCCTGGCCATTCACATGCAAACACTCTTGACCCTTGTCTAGTTTTCAAGTGACAACTAGGTAATTTGAAAAGCTAATTCATTCTGTGGTATTATTGGCATTCCCTTTTAAGCTGGGCTTTTTACTCAAATGATTAATGTTGAAAATGCTAGCAGACTGATGGGGAAGATATTTATGGTTAAAAGAACCATTTAGTGTATCTTAAATCACAGCAACTAGGAGGGCTCTCACTCCTCCTACTTATGAGATTAGGCTGACTTTTTCTCATATTTCATTCCAGTACACCTTCTTAGATTCTGACTCTACATACCACAAGAGAAAATAATTTGTATTCATGTGTTTAATCTCTCACTTTCAGAAAGAGAGACTTCTTTTCCTAAAGGGGTACTGATTTATATTCATTTAACCAGAAGGAATTATTAGGCTAACTTCTGCTAACAAATACAAAAAAGTTGCTCCTATTACTAATTTTAAGCCACTGCCCTCTTATCTCTGGTGATTAAACAGAATGGCATGTTATATTTAAAATATTAGACTTTATAATTTAAAAAAAGGTTTTCAATTTAATATATAAATATATACTTCTTTATATATGTATAGATAGATAGATAGATAGATAGATAGATAGATAGATAGATAGATAGATATAAAAGTCAGTATCTGAGCAGTGCTAAACAATTTGGAATTAGTGATTTTGAGCTCAGAGTTACAGTCCAAACCCTTTATTTTATACATGAGTCAGCTAAGTACCAGTGAGATTAAAGGAATTTTTTGAGATCATGAAGCTAATAAATGAAAAATCTGAAATTTAAATTCAAGTCATCTGACTTCAACTTTGAGGTTCTTTCTATTATATCACTGATTCACAATGATCACATATGATTCACAATTTTGAACAAGGATAAATAAAATATAAACATAAGAAAATAGTATCATTGCTTCCTTTGATACAATTTCATGCTATTAGCAATCATTTTTAAAAGCATAACAGTAACTAGTTTTTATTCTTTTGCTAAGAACAAATAAAAAAAATTCTTTAAGTTTCCCTTTATATCCATTAGCTATTGAAAAGCCAGGGGATTTAGACAATCTACAGCTTATTTCTTGAGTCTGTTATATCTTTCCAAAAGCCTAGAGTAATTTTGATTTTTAACATTTAAATAATGAATGTTCCCAGTAACTATGGATAGCAATGTTGGGAAAGAAGCTGTGGTGGAAAAAATCAGTAGGAATAGTATTAGAGGAAGAGGAGGGAGAAGTAGAGAAGGAGGAGAATAGTGGTGGCATTGGGGGAGTTTGGCAGTGGCAAAGTAGCAGGAAAATGCCAACCAGGATTATATAAAGCAGAAACTTCATGCAACCTATAATGGTTATTGTTGGTTTTTTAGGTTTTTGCAAGTCAAATGGAGTTAACTGGCTTGCCCAAGGCCACACACCTAGGTAATTATTAAGTGTCAGAGGCCAGATTTGAACTCAGATACTCCTGACTCCAGGGCCGGTGTTCTATCCACTGCACCACCTTGCTGCCCCTTATAATGGTTGTTATTGGTAACTGAGAAGAAACCCTGAAACTTTTATAAATCAGGCCCTGAGGGAATCATTGATTGGATCTGCAGGCTAGGTAGTGTGATGTGATTGCTCCTATTAATCAACTATACAGGGTCACATGTAATTGTAGACTTGCACAACACAAAATTCTCCTAATTATCAGCTTGGTTGCAATAGACAGTAAAAAAACTAATTTCTCTACTTCATATGCTAATGATCCACAGGGTAGGGGAAATCAAAAATGTCAGTATTCTATCTTCTGAATACATTTCTGTACAGATGATTCTGACTAGTTAAGAAATCAAATTATGAGCATTAAATATACATTGAGCAAATGGATACTTTAATCACAAGAATTATCTCTTAACAAAACTAGAAACAAATGACATCAGTTTAGAGAATGTCCTGGTTTTTCTCAATAGCATACTCAGTAAAAAGTCAAAGAAGTGACCAAGAAGAGCAGTTATGAAAATAGCCAAATGATAAGCAGAAAGCTTGTGCACAATTAATATTACTATCAGAAGAGTTACACAAAAGTTAGCACCTCAAATCATTGTATCCATGTAAATCCAGAAAAATACTTGGCTCAATAATATTCATAATTATTGCATTAAATAATTCACAGTGGTACATAAAATTATTTTCAGTCTTCACCCTACCCCAACTCCCCACAGGTTGTGAGTTTAATGCCAATTTTCTTCTTTTTTTAATTAAAAATCATCTCATTTATTCAGTCAACAGGAATTAGAAGCAGTAGGAACAAAGTGGATAGGAAGTGGATATTATAGTAAGAAAAATCTGGGTTCAAGCAAGTGAATTTCCAGGGGGAAAATATATGCAGGATATACTTATAATTTTAATTAGCATTATGAACATTTTCAATCACTTTCTTATGTCCAAACAAAAAAAAAAAACAATAAACCAAGCCCTGATTTGTCACATTTATCCATTTCCTAGGTGTAGATGCTCACACTGATGATTTATTAATCGATCCTTACAAACCCAGTTCTAGTACACCACAAATTCAAGTTCAGTGTCTGATTAACATTGGCTGTATGATCCTGGAAAATAATAACATCTCAGTATCCCCCAGGCAAATTTCTAATTTACAGATCAGATATCCAAATGTGTTGATAGCAGTATTTCGCTAATAGGTCTGATACAACCCATTCCCCAAAAAAGGAAAATGGCAGTAAAATTTTATTGGATTTTTCTTTCTTAATACACTCTTCTACTCACTTATGTTTTAAGGGAGAGTTCATCCCATTCACATTCAAAGTTATAATTGCTTCATCTTTATTGCCCTCTGTGTTATCTTCCCTCTGTTTGCATTTTTCCCTTTTTTCACTTTATACATATTTCCCAGTATTTTGTTTCTGAATACCACCACCTTCAGTGTATTTGCCCTCCTATACCCAACCCTCTTCTCCTTTCTTTCCACTTTCTCTTTGCCTCTTCTTCCTTCCCTTCCTTCTGATAGTTCCCCTTTTCCTCCCCCCCATCTTTTTCCCATTTTAATACTTGAAAGGTAAAATAAGTTTCTTAACTTAACTAAGTGAATGTATGTTAACTTTAAGCCAAATGTGATGAGAATAAGATTCAGGTGGTTCCCACCTCTTCCCTTCTTCCCCTCTATTACAATAGATCCTTTGTACCTCTTAGTGTAAGGAGCTTTACCACATTTGATCTCCTCCATCCTCCCATCTCTTTACTGTCTCGTTTTAAGGAGGTATTGTTTTTAAATCATTCTGAGTCACAGAAAAGTCATGCGTGTACATCACTTTTGCCAAATATATTCTCTCTGAAAGAATTACAATTCTTGAGAGTTTTTAGAGTCTTTCTCCCAGGTAGGAATATAGCCAGTTTCACCTTATTGGATAGCAATTTTTTTTCCTTTTTAAGCTTTTCATGTGGCTCTTGAGTCTCCTGTTTGAAGTCCAAATTTTCCATTAAGTTATGGTCTTTTCATCAAGAAAAGTAGGAAGTCTAGTATTTCATTAAATCTTTCCCTGGAAGTAAAGGCTCAATTTTGCAGCCAGGTCCTCTGTTATCCTTACTGTGGCTCCTTGGTATCTAAATTGTTTCTTTCTATCTGCTAGCAGAATTTTCTTGCCCTTTTCACTTTGGGATCCCTTTCTGGAAGGGTTCGATGTCTTCTTTCAATAACTATTTTGCCCTCTGGTTCATTCACTAAATCCTGTAAAATTGAATCCAGACTTTTTTTCTCTTCAATGTTTTCAGGAAGACCAATAATTCTTAGGTTCTCTCTCCTCAATCGAGGTTCTCTCTCCTCAATCTCTTTTTGAAGTCAGTGGTTTTGCTGATGAGGTATTTTGCATTTTCTTCTATTTTTTTGATTTTTGGTTTGGTTTAACAGATACTTGTCTCATGAAGTTATTAGTTTCCACACACTTCATTCTATTATTTTAGAGAAGAATTTTCTTGATTTACCTTTTTGCAAACTCTTTTCCAACTGGTCAATTCTATTTTTGAAAGAGTTGTCCGTTTGACAAATTGAGATTTTGAGAGAATTATTTTCTTATTGCATTTGTCCAATTGTATTTTCCAAGGATTTGTTTTCTTCTTTCAAAGTGTTAATCTATTCTAGGGTTTCTTTTCCCAAATTTTTCAAGTGATTTTTAAACTCCTTCCTAATTTCTTCAAGGAATTCTTTCTTTGTTGGAGACTAAATCATATTCTCTTCAGAGGTTCTAGATCTCTCTAAGTTAGGGCCTTTATCTTCTAGGAATTTTTCTATGGACCTCCCCTTTTATGCTTGACTTTTTTCACTTTCCCAAGATCTTGTGTTAGGGGGAGGGGCTGATTCACAGAGGTTTGGTGTTAGGATTGCCAGAGGCTTTGCCCACTGAATTTAATAACTCCAAGTGGGTCAGCCAGTAGTCAATTGCTGATTGCTTTCTCTGGAGTGTCTATAACCTTTATCTGAGGCCCTTTCCCTTGGCCTGGGGGTGGGAGGAGTGAGCAGCAGTGCTGGATACTTTTATCCTTGAACAATGCAGGCTATGCCCTGGGGTGAGTTAATTACTCTCCCTCTTCACAGTTGAGGGAACTCTGCTACCCACTGCCTAAGCCTGGGGTGGGGTGGGGTGGCAGGGAGGTGGGCTGATGCTATGTTTGTTCTAAGAAGAGGGATCAGGTGAAAAGAAGGTATAGAATCTGAGGTCCTCCAGATCAGAAGAGTGCAGGGAATCAATGTCCAACCACACTCTGTTTTGGAACTTGCCCTCCAGTCCTGCTGCAAAACCCCAGATCATCAGTCTCACCACGAACACCTCCACTCCCCAGTTGGCTTTCAGACCTCAGCCCCCACAGTCAACACCCTCCCAGCAGGGTTTCTGCTCTCTGTCCCTGGCTCATCCACAATCCCAGAAGACAAACCTTGAAGCAGATGTTCTTATCCTAGCTTCTTTTTCTGGGTTTTGTCAATCGGATTTTTGTTAATACATTTGTTTCATGTTATATATGATAGAAGATTAGGAGACCTTAGTACAGTGCCTGTCTTCTCTCTGCCATCTTGACCCTGATGCCATATATTTTTTAGGTTTTTGCAAGGCAAATGGGGTTAAGTGGCTTGGCCAAAGCCACACAGCTAGGTCATTATTAAGTGTCTGAGACCGGATTTGAACCCAAGTACTCCTGACTCCTAGGCCTGTGCTTTATCCACTATGCCACCTAGCTGCCCATGATGCCATCTTTCTTAACAGACAATAACACATAGTTATTATCAGAACCAATGCCCCCTTCAAATATAACCCAATTACATGTTTGTGTACCTAAGACAAACATTAAAAGCTTATAAGAAGCACACATGCACACACAAATCTATAAATGAAAGAATATAAAACAATTCATTAAAATGTTATGAATTTGAATACAAAAATTTTGGCAAAAATTCCAGGTAGATAAACAATATTCAGCAAATGAATCAGTGACTAGTGAATATACTATATACTATACACTATATAGAAGTGTTAAACATTTGTGTTTCCTTTCCTGATTATTTTGTAGGTTTTTATTCATTTCCATAACCATGGCTTATTCATAATTTATGAGTACACATAACAGATTTCAGTATATTGAAAATTCTAGAACATCTGTTGTCCACATAGAAAATTTTCATGTAGTATGTAATAATTGATATTTTCAAGGAATGAGTATAAATGAATTAAGGTTTTATTTCTTCTTAAATAAGTTATATCTTGGAAGTAGAAGTAAAGATTGTACCCAAATTAAAGTAACTGAGTAAAATATCTTATTTTCTGTGTGTAGATGGCATGAAGTTATATGAATCCATCAAAACAATAAACTTAACATCTCCTTGTCTCAATGAATCTTTCTCCCATCATATCTAAAAAGATATTTGGTTTCAATAAGCAATAAAGCTTTTAAAATCGTGCTAAGAAAAAATATAGTTTTGAACAGAAATCACATAAAATCAACAGATAAAGGTGATCCCTAAAGTACCTTCATCTCTTCCAAACATTTCACATTGAGCCTAAAGACAACAAGGAGAAATCTTGACTGAATACATTAAAAGAATTGACAATCATAAATTGAAACTAATTAGGATATATTTGAAGCAAATAGCAACTGGACAATATTTAACTTAATGTAAACTATCAAAATTGTAAAATCAATTGCAACATACATGAAAATTTTCTAAACAGTTTCAAAATATGCATGATATTAAGAAAATATAGGATCCTTCCCCTTAAGGTAGCATATTTAAATAGAAATGAAGTGATTAATAATAATTTTCCAAGCATGTGAGAAACAGACTAGAAATCTACAGACATTCTTTTGGAAATAGCAGATAAAATTTAAATAATAATGCAAAAGTAATAATGTCTCTAAACAATAATGATGGTCGATAATAGACATATTCCATTGTTCTTGCTGAATGCAACTATAAATGTTATGGAATACCAAAACAAATTACTCAAAGGAATTTCATTGTAGAAATAAAGCAATTAATAATGGCATCTGGACCAGGATATCACTACTAGTGATTAGAGAAGGGTTATCCTTAAGGAAGTAGGACTTAGGGGCAAAATAGATTTGGGAAGGAAATGTTGGAAAGTATGTGATACATAAAACATCCTTTAGAGTTTGGGAGGTGGGAGGGAGATAGTAAATAATAACATTAATATTAATAAAAATAGTGTTTGTCCTTCATTCTTGAAGAAGATCATAACATCAAGGAGGTGATGCCATGACAAGTACATAAATTGGATTTGAGTGAACAGGGACTGTGTCAACTAACCAGACTCACTTTCTCTTCCAGAGTCATATAGGTCTAGTGGCCAGATAGGAATCAGGACAACTGGAGATGGCCCTGGATATAAGGGAATTAAATGATTTCTGCAAGCTCATACAGTTAGTAAGTGGCAAGTGCCTAGGTGGGATTTGAACTCCCATTCTCCTGAGTCCAAGGCCATTGCTCTATTCAATTTGAACCTAGTGGATATATGAAGGATATGATCTGGTAGTGAGGACTATACATCAGAAGTTCACTCTTTTTGCAAAGACTAACATGACAAGTTACCATAATAGAAAGAAAGACCTTATTTAGTCTAAAGAGGGATACTAGGTAAAACCATGGATATAGCACCAACCCTGAAATCAGGAAGGTCTGTGTTCAAATTTGATCTTAGACATTTACTGTATGATGCATGACAGATTACTTAATTCTTTTTGTCTCAGTTTGTTCAACTGCAAAATAAATTGGAAAAGGAAATAATAAATCACCCTAGTGTCTTCGCAAAGAAAACTCCAAATGGGGTAATGAAGAATTGAATATATCTGAAAATGATTGAATAAGAATAAAAGCCAAAAGAACTCAACCAATAGAATATACTAGGAGAGCCATTATTGCAGACTGATTAGTTGCCCATAAGCTCATGGATAATAATATTGATTTTTAAAATTTAAGAACAATTCTTTAAATAGATGTCTTCATACTAATTATACATAATCCTAAATCAACATGGAAGGAAAAGATTTCAATGTTCAAAAGTTATTAAAAATAGAGAGGAATTGAATTGTGTACATAGTTCTTTCTTCTATCTGTTCCTCTCTGTCAATGAGTTTGAATTTTAATCTCTTGCTCAACTATAAAAAACACTTATTCTATCTACTAATTTAATAATACATAGAAATCTGATTATAAAAAAATAGCAGCAGGAAAATAATTTGTCCTAGGAACAGTTGCATCTGAATTCCTTCAAAAATGGTGATAAAAAGGAGATAATAATAGAAGTAATAGTTGTTGTTGTTGTTGTCATAGTAATAATAACATCACATGTACAAAGTATTTTATCCCTTATGAAAACCTTGATATATTTTTTCATTTGCATGAGCAGGAAATATTCATGGATAGATGCTAGTTATAAAAGTAAAGCTAACTTGATATGTCTCAAAGAAATAGATAATGGAGAAAAGACATATAATTTATTGTTTCAGTGAAAGGGCAGGGGAAATGAAAAAAAGAGCGACTCCATTCCTCAGTAAAATATCTAGAATTTACAAAATGAATAATATAATAGACATGTAGACTACTTAAAACATAATTCAGTCATAAGTAATCTCATAGAAGTAGTGTGACATAATTGATAAAGTACTAACCTCAAAGCCCACATAATTTGATTCCACTCCAACCTCTCACAAATACTGACTGTGATACCCAAGTCAATTAACTTATCAGTGACAAAGGTAATATTCAAAGATTATAAATTGCAAAGAAGCAACAAATCTGAATTGATTGAAATTCTGAAACTATAAGTTCTCTATAGCAACGAAATAAAAAATGCAGACATCATCCATAAACTGCAGTCTTATATTTCTTTTTTTAATTTTTTTTATTTTTTAAACAAGTTTATTTTTAATTGACCATGACAAAACATCAAGCAGGATTATGAATTTATTAGGCAATAAAGGTACCAAAAACTCCTTAGGCCAGAACCAGATTAAAATGTAATTGGGAAAAAAAATACAACACAGATAATGTTTGTGATTTTCTAGGTCAATTATGTGTCTTGCAGGAATCTGGTTCTGTTTGACTTTGATACCATTGCTCTAGTACATTGAATTCCAGAACATTAGCACTATTAAGCACTCATACATTTTGGTTCTTTGCTCAATTGATGAAGAAAAACGACAAGGCTTGGATCTATGTGAATTAGTCTATACCTCTTGCACATAGTGATTTAGTCTTAAATCATTTACTTAATATGTTGGTAAACCAAGGGTCAACTCCATTAATAATGCTTTAACATTTTAAAATATTAGCTAACATATAATACTCACTATGTACCAGGCACTGCAATGGCACTTTACCAATTATCTAACACAGTAAAACTTTAAAATATAAAAACTATTTTTAGCTGGCTCACCAGCATATAGTTTGTTGATCCTGGCCTACCACAAAAATATTCAATAAGCTGCCTATCTTGTGGTGACCCTGACACTTGACCAGGATTAAGGTCAAAAGAATGTAGTGAATTTAGAAAAAATTCCCCTAAGTTTCTAATGTCTGAAAAGAGAACTAGGAAAATGTGGATATTAAGAGAATGGTAAATTGAAAGTATACACATTCCCCAGGTTGTCTAAGAAAATGATAAATTTATCACTTATTTTTTAATTGCTAGTTGCCTCTTCTCTCATTTTCTAAATACTGTTATTTCTTAGATACTATATATTTTCTATATACTGCTGAAATGCTTAAAGTTCTAAGTTGAGTAGCCAGGACATTCATTCATAGCAAAAATACTTGAACAAAAAATGTGAACTGGATGTCATTGTATAAAGACTACGTCACTAGGAATCAAGAGATTCAGAGTAGTAGGTGTAAACCTACAAGCTATAAAATAGTTGAGACTTACTATATCAGAAAAATACGATAAAAGCTTCTTGTATGATATAACAAGATGTATACAGCTCAGTCAATGTGCCATTTTTATTCACTACTGTAGCTAGTAAAAAGTATTTTTTTTTAAAAAAATACTCAAAGAAAGCTTAACTAAAGAGTATTTATTGTATTCTCTATTAAGCATTTGAGTTTTGAGGACAAAACTAAATTTTGGAAAACCCTCACACAGAAGGTTAAACTATGGAGCAGATAAGAACAGCTGGAAGAACTGTAACCAAGCGCTAACTAATGAAGAGAAATTTTCAGCTACTTTTTAGTAAAAAAAGAAAAAGAAATTAAGGAGGGACAAGGGCTTCAGATTGAACAAGACAAAAATCGCCTAATACATTCGACCTTGGCTGGATTGTAACAAAATGGAAACAGGACTTCTATAATACAAAGCTCCCCCTACAGCAAGCTGTACACACCTGTTTTCCAAGACCTCCCCCCATCCCCCCCAAGGCTACCATTGGAATTATTTACCGGCTTGTTGGGCCTGCCGACGGAGAAGCACATAAATCTTCTCTTTAATCCAATCTTTGTGGTAGGGTTGGTATGTCTGAGTGTCCTCTCGATACACAAGGAAGCTAAGATCTGCCAGATCATCAATAAAATCAAACAACTGACTAATGTCATATGTGATGGAGGGACTGTTGGGATTCATTCTCTTCAGATGCTCTTTCATACATTTTACAAACTCCTTCCATGCATTCATTCACTGATTCATAGTCAGCATAAGTTCGGCCTTCTGGCCGCTTGGTAGGCTGTACCAACAAAATGGTGTGAGACATCGCGCCGTGCTCCGTCGCTGCCGCTGCCACAGCCAATACACATGAGCTCTAGTCTTCTATTTCTTTATGAAGAGTATGGCATAGTGGGAAAAGTGCTGAGTTTTGAACCAGAGTACACTTTGCTATTCTTACTCCAGTTATGATTCTTACTACCATTATGATCTTGGTTAAGTTAATTTTAATGGCTCCCACTTTTTCATATTTAAAATCATGTGAATGTACTTAACAGACATTTCAGCTATAAATCAATTATCTTAATTCTTTCTTATACAAAAAAGAAAATATTCCTTCAGAAACTATTTTTTTTCTTTAACTCAAATTCTATTTATTTTAATTCAACTCCTTCCTTTATTCTGGTCCTTGAAAATCAAGTTTGTGCATACATTAATTTGAATCAAAACATCTAAAACTTCATATCAGCCACCCAAGTAGTTTCCAATAGTTTAAGAAACTAACTTTAAACTATCTTACAAACTACTTATTTTTCTCTGAATATCTTAAAAGTATGTTTGAAAACAGGAGGTTTTAAGGATATATTTTGTTCTTTGTTCACAGATGTGTTTTAGAAAAGTTTGTGCAAATTGAATTTTTTTTTAAAGTTTAATCAGTTTAAACGCAAAAGAAGAGCTGAATATTTAATGGGAACTCATGGTGAATACATTTGGAAAGCATATAATCACATACAACTTTCCTGCTTTGTAAATTCTTCATTTTGGATGTTTTTCTTCAAGTAATATGCACCTGTATTGAAAATCAGAATTGTGTAATAGACAGAGAGCTAAACTTGTTTCAGGAAGACTTGGCGTTGCTTGAATAATCAGGAGTAGATCCTTAATATCTCTGAATTGTAGTTTTCCTATCAATAAATAGGACTATTGAGACTCCGCATATCAACTTCTTAGAGTTATTGTGAGGTCCAAATGAGATAATTTATACATAATGCTTTCAATGAGTATTTTGGTCAATGTCCTTTTACTAAAATTCAGTCTTAAAGGGTTCAAAAACAGAAAAAAAGGCATACATATAAATGTGTATAAAATAAGTACAATGCTATTGGGGAAAAGGAGGAGCTTAGCAGCTAGGAAGATCAACAAAATTTCCTGTAGAAGGTGAAACCTGACTTGAACCTTAAAGGTAAACCAAGAATATGTAGGGTAAATAAGGATATAATACATTAGAAGTATAATGAGACAGAGATTAGAAAGGGATAGTTGTACACAAAGATTAACCCAGAAAGTTGAAATTAGTTGCAATGAAAATTTTATTAAGGGAAATGATAGACTGGTCAGATTGGCAAGGAATCTGCATTCTAAAATGTGAAGTATGCATTCCTTAGCAAAGAACAAGAGGGAGTTGTTACATCTTGGGAAGTGAAATGCTTTAGAAATAGTACTTTGGCAGCTGTGTAGATGATGGATTGAAGAAGGCAAATATTTGAGAGGAGGCAATTGAAATATATGAAGTGAGATTTGATGTTGACCTGAACTAGAGTAAAGGTGATATAAATGAAGATGACAACTGAAGATGGATGGGGAAAACATGGTTTATAGATAAATTAGAGAAACTCCTTAGATGGAGGGGAAGGGTTGGAGATTAAAAATTCAAGGATGATTCAAAAATTTTAAATCTGATTGATTTAAAGCATGGTGGTACCTTCAATAGATTTAAAGAAATGATAAAGAAAGGTAGTTTTGGGGAGAAAGTTAATACATTAATAACAATGATCATTTATACAGAACTTTATATTTTGCATGCCTTTGAAATATTATTCTTATTTGTTCCTCCCAAAAAATTAGTGAAGTAGCTCCTTTGCTTGTTGCTATTTTATGGATGAGAAAATGACAACAAAAAAGGTTAATCCACTTGCCCAGGAACACAACGCTAGTATCAAAGGAAGGATTTAAACTTAGGTCTGTCTGTTGCCAAATTCAGTGCTTTATCCACTACCTCACCTATTTTTTTCTTTTCTGTCTGATTTTCTAGGGACATAGACTTCTATTGACTTAGAGATATCTACAGAATTCTCAGTGTAATGTCTACTAGATTGTAGGTGATATGATGTTTGATTTCAGGAGAGATATTATGGCTGGGATATTTTGCCCTGGAAGTCATTAGCAAATGAATGATAAGCTTACTCATTGAAGCTGAGGATTATAGTAAGAGATCTAAAAAGAAGTTCCATAAGAGAGGCTTGGGGATATATCAAGGGATGCACTGGGAAACACTGAACCAGAGAATTCAATTTACATCTTCGTTGGAGAAATCAAGCCTACAGATTAAGGTTTAATGCATAGGTTTATTTATTGTCTAGATTTAAATAAGTCATGGGGAAAATGCCCAGCAAACATTACTTTTCTTTACTTCTTTGTTTCTTTTTCTTTCTCCCTCCCTACTTCTTTCTCCCTTTTATTCTTTCTCTCCCTTTGTTGTTAGTTGAATATTTAACAGTACAATATATCTAGATTTTGGGATGATGGAAATGAATGGTGAATCAGGAAAAAGAGACTAAGGAGTAGTGAGGTAGATAAGTAAACAAAGAAGAATAAGAATATCAAAGAAGAGATAGTTATCAATAAAGCTAAATAGGTAAGTATTGATTAAGACTGATTAAAAGTCATCATATTTGTAAATTAACAGATCACTGGAAACTTAGAAGAGGACAGTTTTGACTTTCACAAAACTGAGAAGTGAGTAAGAGTTGATTAAATGTTGGCTGGCTGCAAATATATAATTTTGGGAGGTTTTTTTTTTTCCTGTGAAGTGAGAGGGATTTAGAATTATGTTTTCAGGAAATGTTAAACTCATGTGAAAATGTTTATTCTGTATTTGTATTTGTGGATGAGGTAATCCTTGGTATGTTTATAAGAATGTAGACTGTGACTAGAACAGAGAGAGAGAGAGAGAGAGAGAGAGAGAGAGAAAGGGTCTGAGAATAAATTAGGTGAGATTAAATACTTGTGTGCAGTTTAAATAATTGTATAGCATCACTGTGGATCCAACTGAGATAAAGTAAAGTTCATTTGAACTGGAGAAAGTCAGTTTAGTTGTGAGTCTTCATTCAAGCTTGATGAAGAGCTGGTGAGTAGGAGCAAATAAGGAAGATGGGGGGCAGGGAGGTTAATTTAGAATTTTTAAAGGACAAGGGGATATGAGATTAGAGGACAGATATTAAACTGAATTGGTTAACTATAGGGTCAGGAGTGGAAATGGAGAAAAGTGAAGGGAAAGTAGGGGTGATAGGTTGAGAGAGCCCTGATGGATGGAAAACCTAAAGGCCAAGACAACAAAATGAAGAGAAGTTTTAGGAGTAAATAGAAAGATGGAATTATAGGATATTATGCTGATCCAGGAGGATGTCACTGTTCATCTTGACCATGCAATATAAACTTTTCAAACCTTTAAATGCTATATAAATAATGTCTAGCTTCTTTTTCTGTTTGTCTATCTCTGTTTCTGTCTCCCTCTCTTGATTTTACTTACACACATACACACACACACACACACACACACACACACACACACTCACACACATACACGTGTCTCTCTCTCTCTCTCTCTCTCTCTCTCTCTCTATATATATATATATATATATATACATATATACAACTGTCTAAGTATAATTATCATGTTTTTACTATCAATAGATCAAAAGTCAAGGCAATTGACTATTGTAATGGAAATTAAAATCATTTAATAGTAGAGGCACCTGGGGCATGCAATAAATAGATCACTGGGTCTGGAGTCAGGAACTCAGGAAAATCTGAGTGCAAATGTGACCTCAGAAACACTAAAGGCAAGTTATATAGCCTGGGCAAATCATTGAACTCTGTCTGCTTTGGTGTCCTCACCTGTATAATAGGGCTAAAAATAGAACCTATCTTACACTATAGTTGTGAGGATAAAGGGAAATAATTTAAAGCCCTTAATAAAGGACCCTAGACATAACAGATGCTTAATAAGTGAATGTTCCCCTTCCCTTTACCCATATAGCTGAGTCTAAAAGACGTTAAATGATTATTCCAAGGTGACATAAATAGCTAATGGAAGAGTTAGCAATTAATGACCACTACAGCATGATGGAAATTAATCTGAAAAAAAATTAAATCTTTTTCTACCAAACTATGCTGTCTAAAATATTTTCTTTTTTATAAACATTATTTAGGATCTCTTTAGGGCCTCAAATTTCACTGAGCCATTTCATTTATGTTGCTTAAAAAATAGATTATTTGCTCCTTGCCACTCTACTTCATCCATTCTTCGTTTCAGATGCCATCCTATCCATTTCCAAGGACCATCTTTCATTACCCACCCCACCGAATAAGTTCAATGAGCATTTATTTACTAACACAGTATCACCATCTAGTGCCAAAAATGGATAACTGCAGGCTATAGAGTTATCCAGAAAATAGAGGTAACTATATAATTCATTTGTTATTATAAAAGAATATAGAACTTGCAGTTAGGAACTGAATACATAAATAAGCTATTTATTACCTATATGACCTCCAGAATGTTGCTATAGTTATCTGACCCTCAGTGTTCTTGTGTCAAATGGGAATGGTGAAAGTATATTATGGAAAATATAAAGATATGCAGATATTATGATTCAGGATAGAAGGAATGATTTCTCCTTGGCCTTTAATGATGAGTAAGAAATTGGATTTCCTAAGTGATTTACATAAAAATGATGAGAAATATATATACTACTATTGTTTGAGTCATTCAAAATTAAGAAAGTGTTAAGAGGAATAAAAGTATAATAACGAATGTAAGAAAGTAAATTGAAAGATGGATAAGTTGTTTCCTAATTCATATCCATCTTCACTTCTATTTCCAAATCACGCTGAATACAGATGACAAACTGGTATTATTAAAATCTAGGTCTAATCATGACACTTATATTTTCAAGAAGATATAATGGTTTTCCATTATCCTTTTAATCAAAATAAAACTTCCTTTGCTTAGTATTTAATATCCATCATAATCTATCTAAATTTATTAGTCTGAATGTATTTTATTGATCCATCACACACCCTACATTTCAGACAAACTGATATACTTGTAAAGACTAAGTTCTCTGTTGTGTGCTATGTGATGGATTTGCTAGTTCCTTCAAGATTAGCTTTTCAGGTTGACTGTACTTATTCATTCCTTTGTTGTAATCTATTATCCTCAATTGTCAGTATTCCTCCACTATGTAATAGACGTGGTTATAGATACAAATGTAGATAATCTATAGGTTATATAGATGTAGATAGATATAGATACACATAAATATGTGTATACATACATAATGTATAGATGTAGGAAATTAGTATATAAGCATACCTGTGTATATGTATGTATGTATATGTAAATGCATTTAAATTATATATATATGTATATATATATATGTATGTATGTATATATATGTTTGTGTGTGTATATATATATATATGTATATATATATATATATATATATATATATATATATATACACCATATAAGCAACTTATATTGTGATGTTTTCATTTGTTCGGTTATATCTAACTCTTTGTGACCACATGGCAACATGTCATGATGTCATGTAGAGATGTCTAAATATAGAGAAATAACATGTCTGTAAGGACTAGGGATGACTTGAGAAATGATCTAGCCCACATTGTCTCTGGGGTTTCTCTTTCATAGGAAATAATTGAAGGGTCACTTTTGTACAATCAATAGCCTAGTTTATGTAAGGTGTAGGAAGAATTCAGGATTATAGAAGCTGAGTAATCTCTTCTCCATTCTTATTTATGAATATTGGGAAAGGGTCTTCCAGCCAAGATGGCAGAGAGAAGCCAGGCACTGTTTTCAGTTCTCCTGACTTGCCTGCAGAACTAACATGAACCAGGCTTTTTAACAGAGTTTGGATCCACTAAATCCAGAGAAGAATATCTACCAACAATGCTGTCTCAGGGGATCATGGGAAATCCTGAGGCCCGGGGCAGAGAGCCAGCACAGGGGAGTGGGGATAGGCCAAGGGAACTAGCCTGAGCACAGCTGCAGAAGCCTTTGTTTTTTGCCCAGTGACAGAGAGACTTAAGCTATGAAGCATTTGCTCAATGAGGCAGGAGAGCACCAGCTTGGTGGCTAGACATTGATTCAGTCAGTTCAGCTGGTCTAGAAGACCAGGGCCATGAACTTCTGTGTTTTCAATGGAGTCCCCATGTTTCCAGTTGAGTTCCCTTCCCAACATTACTGTGGTAGAAAGTTACTTCCCTGAACAAATGCAGTATGAATCCCCAGATCTCCTCTAGTATTGATTGAGGATTAAGTAGATAAACTATATAGCCCCAGGGTGCAGTCCACATTGTTTGAGGATAACCAGGAACTTGCTGACCCCACCAACCCCTCAGACCTAGGGAGCTGGTCTCTAATAAAGGTCACAGACACTCCAGAGAAAGCTTTGACCCTCTGCAAAAGAAAATGATCATCTTGCAACAAGAAAATGAAAATATAATTGGACAAGTGCAAAAAGAAAAAAATACTTTCAAAAATCACAATTGAAAAAATGGAAAATGCCTTCAAAAATTAGACCAATTAGAAAAGAAGTTGTAAAAGGTAAATGAAGAAAATATTTCTCTGAAAAAAATGGAATCAGTGGAAACTAATGACTTCAGGAGACAAGAAAAATATGGCTAACAGCAAATTTTTTTTCAAAATAAAAGCAAATATGAAATATTCCATTAGTAAAACAACCCATCTTGAGAACAGATCTAGAAGAGACAACTAACAATCATTGGGCTTACTGAAAACATTAAAGAGAAAAAAAATCCTGGGTTCTCTACTTCATGATATAGTGAAGGAGTATTGCGCTGCTATCATGGAACTAGAGGGTAAAAGAAAATAACTGAAAGAATACATCGATCCCCTACTGAAAAGATCCCAAAATGAAACCATCAAGGAATATTGTGGCCAAACAACAGAACTATTAGATAAAAGAGAAAATCTTGAAAGTAGCCAGAAAGAAATAATTTAAATACAAAGGAGCCACAGTAAGGATTACACAGGAGCTGGTCCCATCAACTTTAAGGAATCTAAGGGCCTGGAATTTTATATACTGAAGAGCAAAGGAGATTGGAATGCTGCCTGCCAAGAATTCACTATCTGGCAACTGAACCTTCTCTTTGAAGGAAAAAGATGGACATTTAACAAAATAGACTTCCAAGTTTTCCTGATAAAAAAAAAAAAACAAAGCTAAATAGAAAATTGAGACTTAAAACAGGAGATTCAAGAGACACATGAAAAGATAAAAAAGGGGGAAAAACTGCTATCCAATAAGATGAAACTGGCTATATCCCCACCTGGAAGAAAGATTCTCATAATTCTTGAGAATTGTAAGTCTATTAGAAAGGATATACTTAGCCAGATATAATGGACATTCATAACTTGTTCATAACTCTGATATAATGATTTAAAAATAATATCTCCTTAAAAAGATGAACAGTAAAGAGATGGGAGGATGGAGACTGAATGAAGTAAATTACATAACATGAAGAGGTATAAAGGACTTACTGCAATAGAGGGGGAAAAGGGAGGAGGTGAGAACTACCTGGGCCTTACTTTCATCAGATTTGGATCAAAGAAGGATTACCATTACACACAAACAGTCAAGTATAGAAACTTATCTTACTTTTCAAGTATTAAGAGGGGAAGGGGGGAGGAGGGGGGGAGAAACTGACAGAAGGAAAGGAAGAAAGAAAGGGAAAAGGAAAAGGGGAAAGAAAGGGGAGGGGATTTGTATACAAAGGAGCAAACATACTGAAGGAAGAGGTATTCAGAAGCAAAATACTGGGTAATATGAATAAAGGGGAGGAAGGGAAAAATACATAGAGATACAAACAGAGGGAAGATAGCATAGATGGCAATAAAGAAATAGTACATAGACTTCCGTCCAGGATGGTGGAGAGAAGACAAGCATTGTGCTAAGGTCTCCTGGTTTCCCCTCAAAAATAATATGAAAGAAACCTCTTAACAGATATTTCATTGACAAAACCCAGAAAAAGGAAGTAGGAGAAGAACATATACATCAAGGTCTGTCTCAAATAACCATGGGTAAACCAGGAGTAGGCTGGACAGACAGCACAGGGGCAGTGTTGAGGTTAAGGCAGAGGATCAGCCTTACCCGTAAAGTCTTTGGTGAGTGATGTGTCAAAGGAGCAACTTTAGCTGTGGAATTATGGCTGGGGGAGCAGAAGTCAAGTGTATCCCAGCCAGGCTGGATGTTGAGTTCCAGGACAGAGAGTTTCAGAGCAAGGCAAGGTATTGACCTGGTACTGGGGGCCTGACCTCCATAATTTCAGGAGAGCCCTTGTCCCAGAACAAACAGTAAATGCTCCTCCACCCCCTCAGGCTCAGGTGTGGGCAGCAGAGTTTCCTCAAATGAAAGGGAGTTTAGCCACCTATCCCAGGGCACAGTACATTATTCAAGGACAATTAAGACCCTGCTACCATTGCTGTTCCTCAATCCTCCATGCCTAAGGAGGGGGCCTCAAACACTCCAGAGAAAGTAACTAGCAACCCCTACTGGTCTAGCCACTTGGAGTTACTAAGCCAAGTCAACAAAGCCTCTAGGGTATTCAAAAGCAAACCTCTGAAAGTCAGCCTCCCTCCTCCAACACAAAATTCTAGGAAAATGAAGAAAGACCAATGAAGAGGGGGGTCCATAGAGAATCACTTTGAAAACACAGATTGTAGCTCAGAGAGATCTAGAACTTCTGAGGAGAAAGTGAATCAGTCTCCAGCCCAGAAAAGCTT
The DNA here is from genome assembly GCF_037893015.1 of Macrotis lagotis. Classification (NCBI taxonomy): domain Eukaryota; kingdom Metazoa; phylum Chordata; class Mammalia; order Peramelemorphia; family Peramelidae; genus Macrotis; species Macrotis lagotis. The sequence continues at coordinate 92,741,159 of NC_133665.1, forward strand.
CCTTGAAGAAATCAGGAAGGAATTTAAAAATCAAGTGGAAAAATTGGGAAGAGAGACTTAAGAAAAATGTTGCAATAGAAAATTAACATTTCACAATAAGAAAACAAATCCTTGGAAAATGCAGTTGGACAAATACAAAATGAGAATAATTCAGATTCTCAATTGGACAAATGCAAAAAGAAAATAATTCTCACAAACTACACTTGGGCAAATGGAAAACTTCAAATATAGAACTGACCAATTAGAAAAGGTAAATGAAGGAAAATCTTATCTAAAACAAAGAATGGAATATATGGAAATTGATGACTTCATGAGACAACATTCTGTTAAAGAAAACCAAAATATTGAGAAAAAAAGAACAAAGTGTAAAATACATCATTAGCAAAACCACTGACATTGAGAAATGATCAAGAAGAGACAACCTAAGAATTATTGATCTTCCTGAAAACATTGAAGTGAAAAAAGTTTGGACTTCATATTACAGGATTTAGTGATGGACTACGACCCTGATGTCATAGAATCTGAGGGGAAAATAGTTATTGCAAGAATATATCAACCCCATCCAGAAAGGGATGCAAAATGAAAACAACAAGGAATGTGGTGTACAAATTAAAGAACTATCTGATAAAAGATAAAATCCTGAAAGCAGCCAGAAAGAATAAAGTTAAATACCAAGGAGGCACAGCAAGGGTTATGCTGGCACTGAATCAAAATTAAGGGATTGAAGGATTTGGAATGAGACATATCAAAGTGCAAAGGATCTTGGAATACAGCCAAAAATCCACTATCCTGCAAAGTTGAGCCATATATTCCAGCTGAAAAGATGAACATTTAATGAACTTGGAGACTTCCAGCATTTCCTGATGAAAAGACCAGAGCTAAATAGAAAATGTGGATGTCAAACAGGAGATTCAAGAGACACATAAAAAGGTTAAAAAAAAAGGATAAAAAAATACTGCTTTCCAATAAGATGAAACTGGCTATATCCCCACCTGGGAGAAAGATTCTTATAACTCTTGAGAATTGTGAATCTCTTAGAGAGAAATACTTAGCCAGAAGTGATGGAAGCTCAGGACTTATCCATGAGACTGTTATCCAATAAGATGAGCCTGGCTATATCCCTACCTGGGAGAAAGACTCTAAAAACTCTTGAGAATTGTAACTCTATTAGAGAGAGAATATAATTATCCAGAAGTGAAGGACACTCATGACATTTCTGTCACTCAGAAAGAATGATTTTAAAAACACTACCTCTTTAAAAAGGGGGACAGAAAGGAGATGGAAGAATGGAGGAGACTGAATGGAGTAAATCTCATTCCATTAAGAGGTACAAAGGACCTCAGGCAAGAGAGAGGAAGAAGGGAGGAGGTGAGAATTGTGTGGCTCTTAATCTCATCAGATTTGGCTTAAAGTTAACATATATATATATATATATATATATATATATATATATATATATATACTCAGTTAAGTTTAGTTAAGAAATTCATCTTACCTTTCAAGTAATAAAAGGGGAAAAGGGGAGGGGGAGGAAAAGGGGAACTAACAGAAAGGAAGGGAAGGAAGAAGGGGTAAAGGGAAAGTGGAAAGGAAGGGAATGGGGGGTTGAATATAGGAGAGCAAAACACTGAAGGTGGTGGTTTTCAGAAACAAAATACTGGGGAATATGAATAAAGTATAAAAAGGCAAAAATACAAACAGATGGAAGATAGCATGGAGGGCAATGAAGAGATAGTAATAATAACATTGAATGTAAATTGGATGAACTCTCCCTTAAAATGTAAGTGAATAGCAGAGTAGAATAAAAACCAGAATTCTACAATATTCTGCTTACAAGAAACTCATTTGAAGCAGAGTGATCCATATAGAGTAAAGCTAAAAGGTAGGAGCAAAATACATTTTGCTTCAGTGGAAGTGAAAAAAGCAGGAGTAGCAATCCTTATCTCAGACAAAGCATCTGCCAAAATTGACATCATTAAAAGAGAAAAGTAAGGAAACTATATCCTCCTAAAAAGTACCATAGACAATAAATTAGTTTCAATATTAAATATGCATGCACCCAATGGTATAGCATCCAAACTCTTAGAAGAGTATTTAAAGGAGTTACAGGAATACAAAGAGAGCAATACTCTAGTATTGGAAGACCTCAACCTCTCACTCTCAGGTTTTAATAAATCTAACCATAAAATAAAGAAGAAGTAAGTTAAGGAGGTAAATAGAGTGTTAGAAAACCTAGATATAATAGATTAATGGAAGAAATTGAATGGGGATAATAGAAAGGAATATGCTTATTTATGTGGCACTTACACAAAAATTGACAACATATTATGGCATAAAGCCTAATGATCAATTTCAGAGAGATAGAAACAGTGAATATATCTTTCTCAAGATCATAATGCAATAAAATTCAAATGTGATATTGGGCCAGGGAGATATAGATATAGACCCAAAACTAAATAGAAACTAAACTCATTTTAATGAATCAGTGGATCAAGCAACAGATTAGAGAAAAAAAATTAATTATTTAATCCTAGATAATGACAATCATGGAAAAAAACAAGCCAAAAGCTATGAGAGTCATTTAAAGAAGCTTTCAGGGGATATATTATATCTTAAAATGCTTACATGAATAAATTAGAGAAAGAGGAAATCAATGAACTAAATAGGAACTAAAAATTCAAGAAAGAACAAACTAAATCCCCCAATTAAATACCAAATTAGAAATTCTAAAAAACTTAAAGAAGTTAATGAAATCTAAATCCAGAAAACTATTAAACTAATAAATAAAAACAAGAGTTGGTTTTATGAAAACACCAATAAAGTTGATACAACTCCGGTCAATTTGATATAAAAAATAGAAGAATGAATTGCTAGTATCATAAATGAAAAAGTTGAAGTCACCACCAATGAGGAGGAAACTAAAGTAAAATTTGGAATTATTTTGCCCAACTCTATCCCAATAAATATGATAATCTAAGTGAAATGGATGAATATTTACAAAAATATTTTTCCCAGGTTAAATGAAGTGGTAATTAAAAATCTAAATAACCCTATCTCAGAAAAAGAAATTCAACAAGTCTTTATTGAATTTCCTAAAAATCATTTCCAGGGGCAGATGGATTCACAAGTGAATTCTCTCAAACATTTAAGGAACAGCTGGTTCCAATTCTATATAAACTCTTTGGAAAAATAGGTGAAGACGTAACTCTTCCTAACTCTTTCTATGACACCAATATGGTGCTGATACCTAAACCAGGAATTGTTAAAATAAAGAAAGAAAACTATCGACCTATCTCCCTGATGACTAAAGATTCAAAAATCTTAAATAAAATATTAGCAAAGCAATTACAGCAAGTTATCAATAGGATAATACATTTTGACCAACAAGAATCTATCCCAGGAATGCAGGGTTGGTTCAATATTAGGAAAACTGTTAGTTGAATTAACAATAGCAATAACAAACCTGTTATAAATTGTAAGATTATATCAATAGATGATGGAAAAGCTTTTGATAAAATGCAGCACCCATTTCTAATTAAAAAAAAACACTAGAGAGTGCAGGAATAAATGCTTTGCTCCTTAGAATAATAAGCAGTATCTATCTGAAAACAACAACAAGCATTATATCCAAGGGGGAGTGGCTAGAGGCATTCTCAATAAGATCAGGGGGAAAAACAAGGATGCTCCATTATCTCCATTACTATTCAATAGCATATCAGAAATGTTAGCTTCAGCAATAAGAGAAGAAAAATGAAATTAAAGGAATTAGAATTGGGAAGGAAGAAACAAAAACCTCACCCTTTGCAGATGACATGATGGTATACCTAGAGAATTCTAAAAAATCATGTAAAAAAACAACTAGAACTAATTAGCAACTTTAGTAAAGTTGCAGGATATAAAAGAAACCCTCATAAATTCTCAACATTTATTTATATGACTAACAAGACATAGTGAGAAAGAGTTAGAAAGAGAAATTCCATTCAAAGTAACTTCAGACAATTTTAAAATGTCTGGGAATATACCTGCCAAGGCAGACTCAAAACAATTTTTTAAAATAATTACAAAACACTTTTTACACAAATGAAATCAGATTTAAATAACTTGGCAAATATCAACTGCTCATGGATAGGCTGAGCTAAAAAATAAAAAATAATATTTCCATCAAAATTAACATACATGTTTAATGCCTTACCAATCAAAATTGCCCAAAATTACTCCAATGAGTTAGAAAGAAAAGTAAGTAAATTCATATGAAGAAATAAAAAGTCAGAAATTTCCAAGGATTCAATGAAAAAAGTAGAAGAAAAGGTGGCTTAGCCCTACCAGATCTAAAATTATATTATAAAGAATCACTCATCAAATCTGTCTGGTATTGGCTAAGAAATAGATTTGTGGGTCAGTGGAATAGACTAGGTGTAATAACAGGAAATGATTATAGTAATCTGCTGTTTGATAATCCCAAAGATTCCAGCTATTGGTATAAAAGCTCTCTCCAATAAAACTCTTGCAAACTTTGGAAGTTAGTATGGAAGAAACTTAGAGTAGACCAACACATCACACCTTATCCCAAAATAAGATGAAAATGGATACAGGATTTAGACATCAAATACATTATTATAAGCAAACTTGAAGATCAAGGAGTAGTTTATCTCTCAGATCTATGGAAAGGGAAGCAGTTTATGACCAAGGAAGAGATGGAGAATATTATTAAAAACAAAGTAGATAATTTTGATTACATTACATTAAAAAGCTTTTGCACAGATAAAAGCATTGTAAAGAGATGGGATGAACTTTCCATAAAACTTAAGTGAATAGCAGACTGGATTAAAAGCCAGAATCCTACAATATGCTAATTACAAGAAACTCATTTGAAGAGAGCTATACATACAGATACAAATTATATTCTTAATGAAAAAAACAATAAATTATGAGAGATAGCAAAATTAGGTAATAAACTTGTTCATCCCATTTTTAAAAGAAAAGTAGTAAATTGTGAAACAATTTTTACAAGTAGTATTTCTGACAAAATGCTCATTTCTAAAATATACAGAGAACTGTTTCAAATTTTCTTAAAAAAAAAAAGCCCTTTCCCAATTGAAAAATGTTCAAAGGCTAGGCAAAGGCAATTTACAACTGAGGAAATCAAAGTGATCCATAGTCAGATGAAAAATTGCTCTAAATCATTAATTATTAGAGAAATGCAAATTAGAGCATCTCTCAGTTACCTCATTGCACCTCTCAGACTGACCAATATGACCGGAAGGGACAATGATCAATGTTTGAAGGGATGTGGGAAATCTGGGACACTAACGCATTATTGGTGAAGCTGTGAGATCATCCAACCTTTCTGGAGTGCAATTTGGAATTATGGGAAAAGAGCAACAAATGCATACCCTTTGATTCAAAAGTCCTGGATTTTGATCCAACAATACCACTACTGGACCTATAACCTGAAAAGAATATGAAAAAGTGTAAAAACATCACTTGTACAAAAATATTCATAGTGGCTCTGTTTGTGTTGGCAAAGAATTGGAAATTAAGTGAATGTCCTTCAACTAGGGAATGGCTTAACAAACTGTGGTATAAGTATGTCATGAAACACTATTGTTCTGTAGAAACAGGAGAGATGGAAATTCAGGAAAGACTGGAAGGATTTGAATGAACTGATGCTGAGTGAGATGAACAGAACCAGAAAATACTATACTATACACCCTAACAGCAACATGGGAGTGATGATCAGCCTTAATGTACTTGCTCATTCCATCACTACAACAATCAGGCACAATTTTGGACTATATTTGATGAAAAATGCCATTGGTTTCCAGGAAAAAATTGTGGAGTTTGAAAAAGGTCAAACACTATTACCTTTACTTTTTTTTTCTTTTTTTAATTTCTTTTTTTATTCTCATTTTGTACCAATGTTTTTTACATTAATAAAATATACTTGTTTACAAGTAAACAAAATACCCCTCCCACCATGAATATAGATAGACTTGCTTGGGCGAAAAAGTAAAGGGGAGAGAAAAAAATTAAAATTAAAAAAAAATAATAGTAATAATTTTAGGTATGGCCAGGTGGCGCAATGAATGAAGCACCAGCCTTGGAGCCCCGAGCACCTGAGTCCATATCCAGCCTTGTAAACCCAATAATCACCCAGCCATGTGACATGCAAGCCACCTGAACCCCACTGCCCTGCAAAAAACAAAAGGAAGAAAAAAAAAAGACTAACAATAAAATAAAATAGTAATAATAGTAGGGGTGGCTGGGTGGCAGACAGAACATTGGCCCTTGAGCCAGGAGGACCCAGTTCCAAATCCAGCCCCAGACACCAAAAGATCACCCTGCTATGTGGCCCCAGGCAGGCTACCCAGCCCCACTTGCTCTGCACCCTCCCCCAAATAATAATAACAAAAAATGTGTTTCAGTCTTTGTTGCAACACCATCAACTCTGTCATGGGTGGATCACATTCTTTATGATAAGTCCATCACAAAACTTACTTCCATATTTTTCCACCATTGACATTGCTGAATGCAACTCCCACTTTTCTTATTTCTCCACTACCATGTACTATATTTTCTCTCTCCTTTCACTCTGACTCTGCTGTAGGGTCGCTGAGTGGCACAGCAGACAGATCACTGGTCCTGGGGCCAAGAAGCCCTGAGCCCCCATACCACCCCTTAGGCCCAGAATCCACCTGGCCCTATGGTCCTGGGCAGGCCATCCAATCCCAGACCCTTGCAAGAAGCAAAAAAGAAAATGTGTTATATCTGACCACTGTCCCGCCATGGTCCATCCTCTCCTCCTTTATTCACATCCCCACCCCTTCCCCCTGCTCCCCCCTCCCTCTTACTCCAGTTGTCTATACCCCATTGAGTATATTTGCTGTTTCCTCTCCTAGCCATCTCTGATGAGAGCAAAGGTTCCCTCATTCCCCCTTGCCTCCCCCAATCCATATCATTGCAATAGCTCATTGTAATTAAAAAAAAATCTTATTATGTGAAATATCTTGGACTATACCCCCTCTCCTTTTTCTTTCTCCCATTCCATTTCCCTTTTTTTCTATTGACTCCATTTTTATACCATATTTTATCTTCGAATTCAGCTTTCTCCTGTGCTTCAACTATAAAAGCTCCCTCTACCTGCTCTATTAACTGAGATGGTTCATATGAATATTATCAGTATCATTTTTCTATACATGCAGTTCATCCTCATTAAGTCCCTCATATTTCCCCCCTCTCCTCCAATCTCTATGCTTCACCTGAGTCCTGTATCTGAAGATCAAACCTTCTGTTCAGCTCTGGCCATTCCAAAAGGAACCTTTGAAATTCCCCTGGTTCATTGAAAGTCCATCTTTTTCCCTGGAAGAGGACATTCGGCCTTGCTGGGTAGTTCATTCTTGGCTGCATTCTAAGCTCTTTTGCCTTCCAGTATATTGTATTCCAAGCCCTACGAGCTTCCACTGTAGTTGATGCTAAGTCCTGTGTGATACTGACTGCAGCTCCATCATATTTGAACTGTGTCCTTCTGGCTGATTGTAATATTATCTCTTTGACTTGGGAGTTCTGGAACTTGGCTATAATATTCCTGGGGGTTAGTTTTTTGGGATCTCTTTCTCAGGGGGATTGGTGGATTCTCTCCATTTCTATTTTGCCCTCTGCTTCTAGAATATTATGGCAATTTTCCTGTAGTAATTCTTTGAAAATGATGTCAAGGCTCTTTTCCTGATCATGACTTTCAGGTATTCCAATAATTTTCAAATTATCTTTCCTAAGTCTGTTTTCCATATCAGTTGTTTTTTCAATGAGATATTTCACATTTTCTTCTAATTTTTCATTTTTTTGGTTTTGAAGTATTGATTCCTGATTTCTGGTAAATTCATCAATCTCCCTGAATTCTATTCTTTGTCTGAAGGATTTGTTCTCCTCAGCGAGTTTTCTTATCTCTTTTTCCATCTGGCCAATTTTGCTTTTTAAAGCATTCTTCTCCTCCATAACTTTTAGAACTGTTTTATCCATTTGACCTAAGCTGGTTTTTAGCATGCTATTTTCTTCAGCATTTTTTTTTTGATTTCCTTGACTAGGCTGCTGACGTCATTTTCATGTTTTTCCTGCATCTCTCTCTCCTTTCTTTTCCCAGTTTTTCTTCCAACTCCCTCATTTGATTTTCAGTCTTTTTTGAGCTCTTTCATAACCTGAGCCCAATTTCTGTTTGTCTTAGAGTCTTTAGATGCAGGAGCTTGTGATTCCTCATCTTCAGACTGACTATTTTTATCCTTCTTGGGCTCATTTGCAAAATATTTCTCAATGGTCTTCCTCTTGTTTCTTTGCTTTTTCATATTCCCAGCCTAAGCCTGTTTTTTGGGGGTGCTTCCTGAGCTTTTGGGACACTCCAACAAGGGTCTCAGTGTGTGAGGTTCTGTCCTCCCTCCTGGTCTGTGAATGTCCATACGTGCCCCCCTCTGCCACAGGCTGAGGTGGGGAGGCCCTGTTGTTCTATGGGGGGGGCCTAGACTGGGATCAGGATCTGAATGTGTTCAGAGTCCCAGAGTCCTTTTCCAGGGGCAGAGGACAGAGCTTGGCAGTCTCTTTCTCTCTTCACTCCCCTCCCTCAGCTCAATGGGCTCATGCCTTGGGGGCTCCTGCTTACCTGCTAGGCCTGCTTCTGTTTCCAGGTCTGGGCTGCTGACAGACCAAGCTGATTGCTGTGTGCCCTGAGGGCTGGTCTTTATGTGCTCCCTCTGGCAGAGGTCACCCACTGTTCCCCCACTTTGTGCAGGTGCTCCCCGGGGTGTAGTTCAGGAAACTCCCCAGCTGCTGTGAGTGGAGGCTCCCAGCACCCTGGGGCTGCCTCTGGGAGGCTGAAGTTCTTTGGCTTTGGTGGGCCACCCCTCTGGTGAGCAACCCCTCTGACCCCAGGGAGCAGAGCCTTTCTGCTCTTTTCCAGGTAACCTTGAGTAGGAGAACTGCCTCACGGGGTCCCTTTGTGGGTTCTGTCTCTCGAAAGTTTAGTTAGAGTCCTTAGTTAATGAGTTTTTATCAGAGAGCTTCTAAGACTCCATCCCTTCATGTCACCATCTTGGCTCTGCCCCCTTACCTTTACTTTTAAAAAATGTTATCTTATTATCTAATTTTGTTATCTCTTATAATTTATTTTTCTTCCTTAAGAATATAATTTCTATTTCATCATATTCAACTTATATCAGTGCAAACCATGCAAACAATTTAAAGCCTTACAGACTGCCTTCTGTGGGGGCTGGGGGAAGGGAAGCAAGATTAGCAGGAGCCTTGTAAAATTTAAAATAAATAAAAGCTTTCTTAAACTAATAAATTAGAGTTTCAATAAAAAAATACTTTAAAAAAGAGTTAGCAATTATAACTTTCAATGGGAATGGGATGAACTCCCCATAAAATTTAAGTCAATAGCAGAGTGAATTAAAAGCCAGAATCCTACAATATGCTAATTACAAGGAACTCATTTGAATAGAGCTATACATACAGAATAAAGATAAACTTTTGGAGTAGAATATATTTTGCTTCAGCTGAAGTGAAAAATCAGGGATAGCAATCCTTATCTCACACAAAGCAGCTGTAAAATTTGATCTCATTAAGAGATAAGGAAGTAACCTTTATCCTCCTAAAAGGTACCATGTGCAATGAAGCAATTTCAATACTAAATATGTATGGACCAAGAGGTATAATATTCATATTCTTAGAGGAGAAGAAGCTGAATGAGTTAAAGGAAGACATAGACAGCAAAACTGTACTCCTGAGAGAACTCAAGCTTTCTCTCTTAGAATTAGTAAATCTATCTATAAAAGAAACAAGAAGGAAGTTAAGAAGGTAAATAGAATGTTAGAAAACTTAGACACAATAGACTTTTGGAGAAAATTGAATGGGGATAGATACCTTTTTTTTCTGCAATACATGCCACCTGTCCAAAAATTGCCATTATACGAGGGCATAAAAACCCTCAAAATCAAAAATCTCCTGGGCCAGATGAATTCACAATTGAATTCTATCAAATATTTAAGTATTGGTTTCAATTTATATAAACTTTGGAAAAATAGTTGAAGATAGATTTCTGCCTATCTCTATGTCACCAATGTGGTGCTGATACCTAATCCTGAAAGAGTCAAAACAGAGAAAGAAAATTATAGACACATTTCCCAAATGAATATGGATGCACAAACCTTAAATAAAATCTTAGTAAATGATAACAACAAGTTATTGCTAAGATAATACATTGCAACCAAGCAGAATTTATTCCAGGATTACAGGGTTGTTCAATATTAGGAAAAGTGACATTATAATTGACTATATAATTTAAACATGCAACTTAAAAAATTAGATAATAAATCATAAGATTATCTCAGTACATGCTGAAAAACCCTATGACAATATATAGAACACATTCCTATTGAAAATACTAGAAAGTGGGAATAAATGTTCCTTATTCCTGAAAATGACAAGCAGTATCTGATAACATCAACAAGCATCATATGCAATGTGGATAAGTATTCCCAATAAGATCAAGAGTGAAACAAGGAAGTCCTTTATCACCATTATTATTCCCTATTTTATTTGAAATGTTAGCTTCAGCAATAAGAGAAGAAAAAAGAAAAAGACTTTGAAGGAATTGGAATTGGAAAGGAAGAAACAAAATTCTCACTATTTGCAGATGACACCATAGTATGTCTAGAGAACCCTAAAAAGTCATCTAAGAAACTACTGGAAACTATTAGAAACTTTAGCAAAGTCACAGAATATAAAATGAATCACATAAATCCTCAGCATTTCTATATGTTACTAGGAAGATACAGCAGCAAGAACCAGAAAGAGAAATGCCATTTAAAATAACATCAGACAATATAAAATACTCAGAAGTACCTGCCAAGGCATAGTCAGAAATTCTATGAAAACAACTAGAAAACTCTTTTAATATGATAAAATCAGTTTTAAATAACTAGGCAAATATCAACTCCTCATGGTTAGGTTGAGCTAATATAATAAAAAGGATGATTCTACCTAAATTAAACTACTCATTTTGTGCCTCACCAATCAAATTTCTAAAAAGTTACTTCAATGATCTAGAAAAAGCTTTAATAATTCATATGGAGGAACGAGAAGCAAAGATATCAAAGAATTTGATTGAAAACAATGCAAAAGAAGGTGACTTATCCTTACCAAATCTAAAATTATATTAATAAGCATCAGTCATCAAAACTGTTTGGTACTGGATAGAAATTGAGTGGTGTATCGGGGGAATAGACTATATTCAAAAATGACAAAACTAAATGATTACAGTAATCTGCTGCTTGATAAACCCAAAGAATCCAGCTTCTGGGATAAGAACTCACTTTTCAATAAAAACTGTTGAGAAAATTGGAATGTAGTGTGGCAAAAATGTGTATTAGGCCATCTCAAACCCTAAACCAAGATAAGATTAAAATGGGTGCAGGGTTTAGACATAAAAGACAATATCGTAAGAGACCTAGGAGGAACACAGAATAATTTACCTGTTAGATGGAAAGGGAGCAATTTATGATCAAGGAAGTGATACAAAACATCATTATAAACAAACTGGAGGATACTTCCAGTCAAGGTGGCAAAGAGAAGACAGGTACACTGCTAAAGCTTTCTTGATCTTTCCTCATATAGAATATGAAACAAACCTCTTAACAGAAATTCAATCTACAATACCGAGAAAGAAAAGCCAGGAGAAGAACATTCACCTCAAGATCTGTCTTCCACGATCATGGATGAGTTGGGGCATGAAGGGCAGACTCTGCCAGGACCATGGACCAGACCATTAAGAGCCTGGGAACCTGGATAGGGCCTCAAATTAGCTTGATTTGCATTGGGGCAGGAGCCCTTGAGCTTGAGGGCCTCAGAAATGAACTGGCTTGTTCAGTGGCAGGGCTAGAGCCTAATGGGCCACCCATGAGGTCATGGGCTAACTAGGGAACAGAGGCATTGGTTGTGGTGCTGACCATCTGGAGCTTGTGGGTAGAACTGGAGGGAGAGTTCTGGTGCAGGAGAGCTGCAGATATTGTTCCCTGAGTCCCTCTGGTCATGTACTCAGTCCATACCTTCATTTGAGTTGAATTCACTTCCCAGAACAAAGAAAATCACAACCCACCTTCTGCCCCAGACTAAGGAAGAGCAGCAGAACTACCTCAGAATGATCACCTCACCCCAGAGTAGATGCCACCCTTGATCAAACCTAAAAGTATTCAACAGCTTCAACCACCCCCCGCAGGGCAAGGGAGAGGGCTTCAATCAAGGTCACAGACAATCCAGAAAAAGCAACCAACACCAGCTGAAGATATGATACTCAGTGAGCAAAACCTCTAGCACCCCCTACTGGTGTGCTTGAGATATTACACTCAGTCAATAAAACCTCTAGGGATCCCAACATCAAATCTCTTTGAACTAACCCCTCCCCAATACAAGGTCTTAGGATAATGAAGAAAGGCCAGCTCAAAGGAGGATCCATAGAAAAATTACTGGAAGAAAAAGACATTAACTCAGGGAGACCTAGAACCTCTGAGGGGGAATATGACCTGTTCGTCACCACAGAAAGACTTCCATGAAGAAATAAAGAAGGAGTTTGAAAATCAATTGGAATATTTGGGAGAGAAAATTAACACCTTGCCACAAGAAAACAATTCCCTTAAAACCACAATTGGTCAAACATAAAACTCTTACAAAAATAAAATTGACCAATTGGAAAAGGAGTTGCAAAAGGTAAATGAAGAATATTCTTCTAAAAAATAACAGAGTCTATGGAAATTAATGACTTCAAGTCTGTTAAACAAAACCAAAAAATTGAAAAAATAGGAGAAAATGTATACCTCATCAGCAAAGACCACTGACCTAGAGAATAGTTTGAGGAGGGACAACCTGATAATTATAGACCTTCTTGAAAACATCGAAGAGAAAAAAAGCCTGGACTTAATATTACAGGATTTGGTGATGGAAAATTGCCCTGATTTCATAGAACCAGAGGGCAAAATAGTTATTGAAAGAATACATTGATTCACTCTGGAAAGAGATCTTAAAATGAAAACACCAAGGAATATTGTGGCTAAATTCCAGAACTATCAGATAAAAGAGAAAATCCTGCAAGCAGTCAGAAACAATTTAAATACCACAGAACCACAGTAAGGATTACACAGGACCTGGCTACATCAACATTAAAGGATTGAAGGGCCTGGAATGAGATATTCTAAAGAGCAAGGAAACTAGGAATGCATCCAAGAATCCATTATCCAGCAAAACTGAGCCTTCTCTTCCAGGGGAAAAGATAGTCATTTAATGAAATGGGAGACTTCCAACAATTCCTGATGAAAAGACTAGAGCTAAATCGAAAATTAGGACATCAAACAAAAGGTTCAAGAGACACATGAAAAGGTACAAAAGGGGGTAAAGAGCGGAAAAAAAGCTTCCATCCAATAAGATAAAACTGTCTATATCCTGGCATGGGAAAAAGATTCTCATAACTTGAGAATTATAATTCTATCAGAGAGACTATACTTAGCCAGAAGTGATGAATACTCATGACTTATCCATGAGACTACAATCCAATGGGAAGAAATTGGGTATATACCTATTTGGGAGAAAGACTCTAATAACTCTTGAGAATTGTCACTCTGTTCAAGAGAATATACATAGCCAGAAGTAATGGATATTCAGGATTTTCTATGACTCAGATAGAATGATTTTAAAACACTGCCTCCTTAAAAATGGGATCAGGAAGGAGTTGGAGGATGGAAGAGATTGAATAGGGGTAAATCTCATTACATAAAGAGGTACAAAAGACCTATTGTAATAGAGGGGAATAAAGCAGGAGATGAGAAACACCTGAATCTTCCTCTCATCAGACTTGGCTTAAAGTTAACTTACAAAGACACTTAGGTAACTTAAGAAACATTTCATCTTTAAAGTATTAAACAGGGAAAAGGGGAGAGGGGGATGGAGACAGGGATGGGGAGAAAATGGGGAACTAACAGAAGGAAGGGAAGGAAAAAGGGAGAGGGCAAAGAAAGGGGAGGGGATGGATATAGGAGGGCAAACACACTGAAGGTGGTGGTATTCAGAAACAAAATACTAGGTAATATGGATAATGTGAAAAAGGGGGGAAATACTATCAGAGGGAAGATATCATGGAGGGATGATTCTCTCTAGTCACATTCAATTTGGATCAATGTCTACCATGGAAAAAATGTGGAGAGTGGAAGATTGCTTTCTTTGGGGGATGGGGGAAGGGAAGCAAGATTGGGGGAAAATTGGAAAACTCAAAATAAATAAAATCTTATAAAAAACCAAACTGGATAATTTTGAGTATATTAAATTGAAAATGTTTGCCCCCAAAAAACCACTGTAACAAAGATCAAAAGAAACATAGTAAATTGGGAAACAATACTTACAACTAGTGTTTCTGACAAAGAACTCATTTCTAAAATATATAGGGAACTGAATCAAATTTGTAAAAAGAAAAAAGCCATTACTCAATTGACAAATGGCCAAACATATGCAAAGGCAATTTGTAGATGAAGAAATCTAAGCCATCTATAGTCATATGAAAAATTGCTTTACATTATTACTGATTAGAAATATGTGAATTAAAACATCTTTGAAGTACCACCTTTCACTTTTGAGACTGACCAATATAACCCGAAAGAATTATGACAATGTTGGAAGGGATGTGGGAAATCTGGGACACTAATGCATTATTGGTGGAGTTGTGAACTGATCCACCTTTTCTGGAGAGCAATTTGTAATAATGTTCAAAAGACAAAGGAAAAAATGTGCATACCCTTTGATTCAGTAAAACCTTTACTGAATCTGTACCCTGAAAAGATCATGAAAAAGGGTAAAAATATCACTTGTAACAAATATATTCATAGTAACTCTGGTTGTGTTGGCAAAGAATTGGAAATCGAGGGGATGTCCATCAATTGGGAAATGGTTGAACAAATTGTTGTATATGTATGTGATGGAACCCTATTGTCTATTAGAAACCAAGAGGAATGGGATTTCAGAGAAGCTTGGAAAGACTTGCATGAATTGATGCTAAGTGAGAAGAGCTAAACCAGAAGAACATTATACACCCTAATAACTACATGGGAGTGATGATCAAACTTAATGGACCTACTCTTTACATCAGTGCAGTAATCAGGGAGAATTTTAGTGTATCTGTATCAGAGAACACCATCTGTATCCAGAGAAAGAAATGTGGAGTATAAACAAAGACTAAAGATTATTACCTTCAATTTTTTTTAAAAATGTGTCTTATTTACTACATAATTTTTATTCCTCTAATATTTCATATCTTTCCCAAGGATATTTTTCTTTCAACACATTCAATTTTTATAAATGTATAGCATGGAAACAATGTAAAAATTATGAGATTTCCTTCTCTGGGTGAGAGGAGGGAGGTAATGGAAGGTATGGGAATAATTGTGAAATTCAAAACCTTACAAAAGAGTGATGGGTAGAAACTACTATTGTAGATAATTGGAAAGCAAATAAAATATAAAATTTTCAAAATACTTTAAAAATTATTGAGACAGGCAAATTTATCTATCACTCTTCAAGTATTTCTAGTCTAGGAGTATGAAAATTCAAAATGAAAATAACTTTTTTTGGTCACTTTTAAGGGTAGATAGAGTGACAAGGATAAAATGATGCATTTTTAAAGCAACCCAAAAGAATCAATCAGTGAAAATTAGCCATAACAAAGAGGAACTACATATTGTTTATATGGAAAGAGAACATTTTATCTTCCAACTTAATTCCTTCCTATCAAACACTAAATATACTAAAGACCATCATTAATAGTAGAATACCCAGAAAACTTGGGGTTTTTTTGTTTTTTTCATTTTTAATAGAATCAACACAGGAAACAACTTTCTATATTAGAATAGAAAAAAGAAATGCAATAGTAAATATTTCATAAAGTGGTTTAGAGATCTTTTATTCCCAGTTTGATTTTGTGTTTTATCCAGTAGGCAAATTAGGCTATTTTTTGCTTCATTTTTTAATCTGATCTTAAATCACTAAATTGAGTATTGCCTGAAACAAACTGAGATCTGGAAAACATCTTAGTTTAAAAAGACTAAGATCTCTCACTGTATCTGGGGTCATCGTTTAGCCATGTCTGGCCATTGGACTCAGATGACCCTGGAGAAAGTAATGAAGTTGTTGACTGCACGGCTCTGTCTCACATACAATTTTTCCCCATGTATAAGACACAACTTAATTTGGGGGTCCAAGATTTGAAAAAAGTGTTTTACATAGTTATTGAACTCAAGTTTTATTCGTCATGAAATTCAAGGACCTTCTGCTCATAGCTTTCAGGCATCTCTTGGACAAGTCTAGTGCATGTATGCATGCTTAGTTCATTCTATTTCATAAATCTGAAGCACCAATTTTATCCTCCTTTGAAATCAGTAACTTCTTTTTCAACAGCAATTCTTCTTACATGGTGCTGAACCATCTTTGTGGACAGAAGAATTCCAACTGTCCTTTGCTCTTCAATCCATAGCTTCAATTCCCTCCCTAACTCAGGCTATTTGGCTGACTTGCCTCTCATCACCTTACTCTGACATGGTGTTTTCAGAAGGGTTTTACTTACCATATCCAGTCTCAGATTGTTTTCTCCATTAGAGGAGAACTAAACTTGTGTTCAGCAGCACAATTTCCATTCACTTTTGCAAAGTGGGTCACTTTGAACTTGAATTTGGCACTGTACAAAATTCTTTTCTGAGCTATTTCTGGGCAGAACGTAACAAAACTTAACCTAACATATTGGTAGCTAATGTGAAACAATGAGCGCAAAGACAACAATCATGAAAAAAGCAGGAAATTCAAGGAAAAAATCTACAACAATGAGAGCAAAACCAGATACAAACAAGCAGGTAATGCAAATAAAAAAAAATCTACAACCACTCTCTCAGTTTTTATGCACAATTTTCTTTGGACAAAGGATTTGTCTTATATATGGGGAAATATAAACTAAATTCAATTGCAAATCAAGACATCACCTATTTTGGTTGAGAATAAAACAAGAGGATTGGTTTATTATATATTTCTTTGCTTTTCTTCATGTCTTCATTATTGATGCTGTTTTTAAGTTTGGTTAATTCTTTTTTTTTTAGTTTACGATGTCTAGAAAGTAGACATCAAGAACATCAAAGGAGACTTTATCTAATATTATCTATTTAAATTATTCTGCAAAGAGCACTATGGGAATCTGGAAAATCCAAGGAACTAAAAATTCCAAGAGTCAAACTATATTTCTATGAAAGCACATGAAACATTGAAAAGCCTAACTAGAGTATAAGAATTATTATTATTATGGTCATTTTACTTTCCAACAGAGTTTCAACACATATAATTTAACCAAGAAAAGGACCTGTCTGTGCAAACCATGTTCAGAATTAAATACAAGCCTTGAGTGTGAAATGTAAGGAAGTATATTGCAGAAAATTAAGAACACTTCATGCAATGCTGATGAGTTAATTGTTATTTCCTTTAACTTTTAATAAGCATTCTGTAATTAAAGGTGTTGTCAATGAAATTGATAGCACATGTATTTGATAAAATAAGAAAATTAAATGCTAATTTGCAGTATGTGAAATAGAGAATACATCTTTTCTCAGTTGTCTATTCCTACCATTTTTCATCAAATCCCAGTGTAGCAACTCACAAGATTTCAGTAACAGTATTCTAGGAGTAGTATTGAGTTGTAAGAAGATTTATAGAGAAAATGACATATTAAACAATGTGTTAAATAAAAACTTGAAATTCTGTGTATCTATTTTTTCATTAATTATATTTCCTCCTAGAGTTTGGGAACATATGTTTTAAAATACAAACAATACATTTTAACAAACTCATTCTAAAAGTATTCCAAAATTTTCTTAAAAATTATAGCGTTCCTTGCTGGGAAATTTTCAACCAGAAACATAAGACTTGTCCTGGAATCAAAAGGTCAGCAAACATAAGAATCCATCTGTATAAGGTCAGAGATTGAATAGAGTTCTCAATATGAGCACCTGGTCTCTGATTTCCCCAAGTACATTCTAACAAAGAAGCAAATGTTAGCAGGAAAGTGTCAGCAGATGCTCACCTGCTGATCTTTGTTTCTAATAGGTGCAGAGAAAAAAAGTGATAACTGACATAAGCAATTTAGCAATCTTATAATACTTCAAATACAAAAAAGCTGAAGCTACAATAGGAAGTTAATACCAACTGCAGAGCTCAGATGTAAACACTGATATCATGGTCACCCACACTCAATTGTCAGATGAAGATGCTTCAACTTTGCCTTCTTTAAATGCAAATAAAAGCAAATATAGAAGTTGGAAAAAATAAATAATTTGTATATGAATCACAATGGAAGGCTGAAATCAAGAAAGAAATTTTGCTATCTATTATATAATTAAAAGTAATAATCAAGTGTACATAATTTTTGTGCAGTTTTATATGTGATCTTTTTTTGATATACAGTGTTAAAGAACTGTTTATTTTACTCTATACATCAAAAATAAAATGTATTTTTTAAATTTTCTTTACATTCAAAAAGAAATTTTTAATTATTGGTACTGACTAGAACCTCTGGAATCCATTAGTTTTTAATAGCAAAGAGATAAGAATGTCAAAAAATGCAATTGTCAAAAGAATGGAACTTCAGGAGAAACAGTTAATACAGAAGGAAATGAAGTTATTTCATTACTAAAACTGTAAATAAGTGGTAATGACAAGGAAACTCTGAATTATGTTACAGAATGGTTTAAAATAGCTTATTGTAAAAAAACAGACTTTTGAATTTTCTTGCAAAAGACATACAGGAAAGCATTTTAAATTGTTTATATATCATCTTAGTTTGCCCCTTCTAGACTTCCACTCTGATTCAGACCAATTGATGCTGTCATAAAAATGAACCCATATTACATAAGGTCAAAAGGACTATCTCATTTTTCTTTATTTTCACTACTATATCACTTCTGTGATTTCCCTCAATTTAAATAGTGTAGATATCTTATATGTTCATATATATTTTCATGTTCTTTCCCTTTATTATATGAGTTCCATGAGGGCAGCCTTGTCACTTTATTACTTAGCTCTTTGTCTTCTGTGCTCTGATACTGACTAGCTGTTTGTTAAAAGTAAATGTTTCTGAGATTCAAATTTCTTAACTAGTTATCACTTCCTCAATACACATTCTTCCAACTCCCACTATTACTGAAAGACCCAAGGCCCAGAGGATATGATACTAATTCTACATTCAATATTCTTAGAGTAACTCTCTCTCTCTCTCTCTGACAGGTTGGAGGTATTTATTCTTTTTTTAGTACAGCCATTCATGAGTCCCCACCTGCTTTGCTCAATTCTCATCAATAAAAATATTCACTTTTTAAAAGTTTATTTATTGAAACATTATAAAAAACTGTTGGCACAAAAACACTATCATCCCATAAAATTAGAGTTTCAAAAATGTAAAAAACACTATAAAATTTTTGCTGATTACTATTTTGTATATAATATTTAATTTTTTCCAATTCCCAAAATCAACATTCCTTTTTATATGAATGTGAATTTCAAATTTTTCATTCTCTCCCTCCCACCTACCATCTCCAAAATGGTAAACAATATGATAATGTTAATGCAAACACATTAATAGAAACATATTCTCACTTCAGTCATGATGTAAAAGAAGAAACAGAACAAAAGGGGAATAAACACCAAAAATGGAAGTAGGATGATTTGATATGCATTTAGATTTCACAAGTTTTTCTTCCCCTATGGATGTCATTAGCATTGTATAACTGAAAAGAGCTAATTCAATCATAGTTGATCATCATATACTTACTGTGAACATTATCCCTTGGTTGTGCTCACTTCACTCAGCATCAATCCACGTAAATATTTACAGGATTTTCTGAAATCTATCTGCTAATCATTTTTTATATCCCAATAGTATCACATTACTTTTATATACCAGTAATTTATTCAACCATCACTCAATTAACAAGCATCCCCTCAATTACCATTTCTTTGTCTCCTAAAAAAGAAACACTATAAATATGTTTGTATATGTGGATCCTTTTCCCTTTTGCCTTATATATGGTATCTTTTAGATACAGACCCAGTAATGGAAGTCTTCAATTAAAGGATATGCAGAGTTTGATTGCCCTTTGGATATAATTCCAAATTATTCTCCAGAATTGTTGGATCATTTTGCAACTCCATCATCAATGCATTAGTGCTCCAGTTTTCCCACATTCCCTCCAATGCTAATAATTTTCCTTTTCTGATCATAGTGCTAATCTGATTGTTGAGTGGTCATAGCTCAGAGTTGCTTTAATTTGCATTTCTTTAATCAATAATGATTTGGAGCATATTTTCATATTACTATAGATATCTTTTTTAATTAATTAAATTATTTTCATCCATTTGTGCATGTATAATTACAAGTCATAGAATTTCCTTACACCCTCCCTTCCCATCTCTCTCCCCTCAACAGGGAATAGACAGTTTAGCATTTTCATATATATTTTGTTAAACATGTTTACAAATTAACAATTTTTGGCATAATGAGGAATTATTATTAAGGGAAAGAGATACATAAGAGATAAATTTTATAAAGTGCTTATCAGATTCAGAAGGGTGCTTTTTTCCTTGGGTATTTCATTTAGTTTTCTTTTTCATCCTCTGGCTGGGATAATATAATCCATAACCTATCAAAAACAGTTGTCCTAGCTCTCTGGATTATTGAGGAGTTGCTTCCATCAAGGTTGTTCATCTCATAATGTTGTTGATGTGTACATTGTTCTCATGGCTCTACTCCTTTCTCTCAGATCAGTCATTCCATGGTTCTCTAGAGTCTGATCATTTATGGTTTCTTAGAGAACAATAATATTCCATAGTATTCATGTACCATAACTTCTTTAACGATTCCCCAATTGGCATGCATTCCATTAATTTCCTATTCTTTGCCACTACAAAAAGAGCTGCTATGAATATTTTGGAACATGTAGGAATTTTTTCCCCAATTTTTGAAGTTTCTCCTGGATATAGTCCTAGATTTGTAAGTGCTGGGTCAAACAGTGTAAACAGATTTATTGCTCTTTGAGCATAGTTCTATATTGCTCTACAGAAAGGTTGGATCTATTCACAACTCCATCAGCAATGTATGTTCCAATCCTCCCACTATCTCTCCAACATTGATCATCTTCTCTTTTTTTCATCTGGGTTACTCTAATGGGTATGAGATGATACCTTATTTTTGCTTAAATTTACATTTCTCTAATAATAGTGATTTGGAGCATTTTTTCATATGATTATGTATGGTTTTAATTTCTTCATTTGAAAATTGTCTGTTCACATCCTTTAACCATTTGGCAAATGGGGAATAACTTGGGATCTTATAAATTTGATGCAATTCTCTCTCTCTCTAATATATATTTTTTATATATATATATATATATATATATATATATATATATGTGTGTGTGTGTGTGTGTGTGTGTGTGTATTTAGAAATGAGACCTTTATCAGGACTCTTGGCTGTGAAGATTGTTACCCAGCTTTCTGCTTCTTTTCTAATTCTGGCAGCATTGATTTTATTAGTGAAAACTTTATTTTTTTAGTTTAATAGAGTCAAAATCATTTATTTTGCAGTTTATAATCTGGTCTAATTCTTGTTTGGTCATAAATCTATCCCTTTTCTTTAGATTATATAGATGAGAATATTTTTTGATCTATTAATTTATCTGTGTTATCACTCTTTATGTCTAAATTCTATACCCATTTTGACTTTATTTTGGTATAGGGTGTGAGATGTGTATCTATGCCTAGTTTTACCAAACTATTTTCCAGTTTTCCCTAACAATTTTTTGTCAAATAGTGAGTTCTTATCCCAGAGGCTGATGTCTTTGGGTTTCTCAAATAATAGGTTGCTGTAGTTGTTAATGAAGTTTATTTTGTACCTATCCTAATCCACTGATCCATTATTCCATTTCTTAATTAGTAACCAGGAAGTTTTGATGACAGTTGCTTTATATTATCATTTTAGATCTGGTAGAGCTAGGCCACCTTCCTTTACAATTTTTTTTCATCAATTCCCTTGTTATTCTTGACCTTTTGTTGTTCCAGATGAATTTTGGTACTAGTTTTCCTAGCTCAGTAAAGTAGTTATTTATTACTTTGATTGGTGTGGCACTGAATAAGTAATTTAATTTGGGTAGAATTGTCATTTTCATTATATTAGCTTGACCTAGCCATGAGCAATTGACATTTTTTCATTTATTTAGATGTGACTTTATTTGGGTGAGGAGAGCTTTATAATTGTGTTCATACAGTTTTGGGTTTTGTCTTGGGAGGTAGATTCCCAATAATGTAATGTTATCTACAGTTATTTTAAATGGAATTTCTCTATCTTTTGTCTTGTTCATATATAGAAATGCTGATGATTTGTGTGGGTTTATCTTATATATTGTTACTTTGCTGAATTTGTTAATTGTTAAAAGGGGATTTTTAGATCATTTTCTTGGGTTCTCTAAGTATACCATGGCATCATCTGCAAAGAGTGGAAGTTTTGCTTCCTCATTGACAATTCTGTTTCCTTGAATTTCTTTTTCATCTCTTAGTGCTACTGCTAGCATTTCTAATACTCTATTGAATAGTAAGTGATGAAAATGGGAATCCTTTTTTCACCCCTGAATTTATTGGAAATGCTCTGAGTTTATTCCCATTAAATATAATGTTTCTTGATGTTTTAGATACATACTATTTATTATTTTAAGGAAAACACCATTTATCCTGAAACTTTCTAGTTTTTTTAATCAAGTTTTTTCAGCATCTTTTGAGATAACCATATGATTTCTATTGGTTTTACTATTGAGACTATAGAACTCTTTAATTTTGTCTTCTGAAAACTAACTGCTCATTTCCCTCAACCACCAATCAATTAGAGAATGGCTTGTATTCTTATAAATTTGCCTCAGTTCTCCATAAATTTTACAAATGAGGTCTTTCTCAGAAACACTGTGAAAATTGTTTCCCAGCTTTCTGCTTTCCTTCTAATCTTGTTTGTAATTTTTTTCCTACAAAACCATTTTTTAAAAAAAATTTATTTAAGGCAATGGGATTGAGTGACTTATCCAAGGTCACACAGCTAGGCAATTATTACATATCTGAGTCCAGATTTGAACTCAAGTCCTCCTGACTCCAAGGCCAGTGCTCTATTCACTGTTTACCTAGTCATCCTCTACACAACCGTTTTGCATTTCATAGTGTTCTCTATCACTTCTTTGGTTGTAAAGTCTTCTGTTCTCCTTAGATATTACAGGTAATCTATTTCTTGTTCTCCTAATTTGCTTATAGCATCACCATTTCATGTCTAAATCATATTCCCATTGGAACCTTATCTTGGAACAAGATGTGATTCTATGATCTTTTTATGCTATAATGTGTTTTCCAGTTTTCACAGCACATTTTTGTCATATATTGAGTTCTTGTCCAGAAGCTGAAGTTTTGGGGATTATGAAACACTAGGTTATTATGGTTATTTATTAATGTGTCTTGTATATCTAAGCCGTTGCATTAATTCACCACTTCATTTCTTTTATTCTTATTTTTAAAGCTTGGAGATGATTTTCTTTTCTTCAATTCAAACCTTATTG
This sequence comes from Macrotis lagotis, assembly GCF_037893015.1. Classification (NCBI taxonomy): domain Eukaryota; kingdom Metazoa; phylum Chordata; class Mammalia; order Peramelemorphia; family Peramelidae; genus Macrotis; species Macrotis lagotis. Next base: position 92,764,852 of record NC_133665.1, read on the forward strand.
ATGAGAACAGATGGCATTTACAATTGGATTTCAGTTAGAAAAAAAGAAGAAAAATAGAAGTGACCAAAATTACTTTGGACCCAGTTCCGTGTAATATCAGGTCCAAGACAAACCCTTTCAAGTATGAGATGACCCCTTAAACATGTACAAGAAATCAAACACACCAATTTCAGACTCTCTTTGACTGGCACTGCCATCTAATGCAAGCTAAGTAACTAAATATAGAAATCCTAAAATCAAAGAGGCAGGGTGAATGGTTTCTTTGAATAACTGAACAGCATTATACTCTCATTGACTGAATAACTGTATCTTTAATTTTATCATTATTGTGATTATTATATATTCTTACATTTACTGTGGTGAAAGGGGAATCTAGATTATATCACTTCATAAACATGTGAGACATTTATACTTTAAGAGAATTCTCCAAAGCTACCTAGTACTCACAATAAAAATTTCCCCCAAGAAACTTGACCAGTTAGGAAGAAAGAAAGGAAAGGGAAGATTAAAATAGTTTTACACACAAGATAGTAAGTGATTGAGTCACCCCCCAAAAAAATAGTTTATAGAGATAAACTTTAATTTCTACCTAAAAAAGACTTATCAGGAAAGTTTCTGAAAAATGAAGGAGCAATATGCATTTGCAAAATCAATTCATTTCTAAGAGACATTAGTCTCCATTATTATCCTTTTACTTGCTCATCTATTTCATTTTCATTCTTCAGTTTTGAAACCAGAGTTTGACTTGCCTATCTATGAGGTTTAGAATTTTAAATACTTTACAGTGGTCTCAGCTAAGTTACATGTTAAAGAGAAATTTCTTTTCCAAATCCTAACCCACTCCATTTCTAGTCAGTACTAAATAGTTCTGATAATTGCAAATATATAATATAATTTTAGATACAGCATGACTAAACTACTTTCATTTGTATTTTTAATTAATTCCCTTAATATTCTTGACATTTTCTTCCTCCAGATGAATTTTGTTATTATTTTTGTAGCTTGATAAAATAATTTTTGTTAGATTGATAAGTATGGCATTGAAAAAGTTGACTAATTTAGGTAGAATTTTCATTTTTACTATGTAAGACTGGCCCACCCATCTGCAATCGAGCTTTTGTAATTGTTTAGTTCTTAGTTTATTTGTATAAAAAGTTTTTTGTAATTGTTTTCAATAAAATTCTTGCATTTGTCTTGGCAAATAGACTCCCAAGTATTTTCTGTTATTTACAATTCTTTTAAAGGGAATTTCTCTTTCTTTCTCTTCTTGCTGTCATTTGTGGAAACTATGTAGAAATGCTGATTTAGCTGGGTTTATTTTCATAATTTGTAACTTCACTAAATTTATTATTGTTTCAAGCAGTTTTTAATTGATGTTCTAGGAATCTCTTGGTATATCATCACATCATCTGCAGGAAGAGAGTTTTGTTTTCTCAGTGCTCTCTTTAATTCCTTCAATTTATTTTTCTTCTTTTATATATAAAGCAATAAAATAGGACATCATTGAATAATAGTAGTGATAACAGGCATCCTGTTTCACTCCTGGTCTTATTAAAAACATTTCTAGCCTGTCCTCATAACAAGTAATACTTGCTGATGGTTTTAGATACATAGTAGTTATCATTTTAAGGAAAGGTACATTTATATTTATTTTTAAAAATAGAAATGGATGCTGATTTGGTCAAACTTTTTCTGCATTTAGTTCTTAGGAGGAGAAGGTTAAGGTCCCCCACCATCATACTTCTGTTATTTCTTCTTGTAACTCAGCTAATATCTACTCTAAGAATTTGGATGCTATAACACTTTAATATTTACATTACTTCTATGTATAGGGTACCTTTTAGCAAGATATAATTTCCTTCCTTTTCTCTTTATTTCTGCTTTTGCTTTTACTCTGCCTGACTATCAGGCTTATTATCTCTACTTTTGTTTTTACTTGTACTGAAGCACAATATATTCTGTTCTGGCCTTTTACTTTTACTTTGTGTATTTCTCTGCTTCAGATATGTTTCTTTAAAAGAATATTGGAGAATTCTGGTTTTTGATCCATTCTGCTATCCACTTTTGTTTTATGGGAGAGTTCATTTATTATCATTCACATTCACAGTTGTTATTCACTGTGTATTTCCCTTCATTCTATATCCCCCCGTTTATAGTCTTCTCTTTCCTTTCAATGGTGACTTCTCACCAGTATTTTTTGCTTCGGACTAAATCTACCATAATATTTCCTCCCTATTACCAGCCTTCCTCACTTTTCTTTCCTCTTTCCTGTCTTCTTCTACCCTCCCTTCCATGAACCCTCCCTCCTTTTTGATTCCCTTTTCTCCTTCCACTTCCTTACAGGATACGATAACTTCCTATAATCACTTGAATGTGAATATCATTTCCTTTTTGGTGTGAATAAATATTTAATGAGGTGTCAAATAATGCTCACCCTCCTCTCTATTGTCCATCTACTATAGTAGGTACTATGTTATGCCTTCCTCTCCCTTTTCCAGACAAATTCTTACTTTCATCCCTTAAATTTTTAATATTAATACATAAAATCAACTTATACCCATAACTTGTCTGTGAAAACTTCTTCAAATTACCCTGCTAGATTGATAATTCTCAAGAGTTACAAGCATCATCATTCCATTTAGAGATATAATCAATTTAAAACTAATTGAATAATGTGTTTTTTCCTTTTATATGCAGCTCTTGGACCCTGTATTGAAAATTAAATGTTCTATTCAACTCTAGACTTTTCACTAGAAAACTTTGATAGTCCTGTATTTCAATGAATGTTCATCTTTCTCCCCTGAAATAATGTACTCAATTTTGCTGGATAGTTGATTCTTGGTTGTAATCCATGATCCTCTGCCTTCTGGAATATCACATTTAAAGGCCTGATTTTTTAATAAAAAAAATAATGAATCCTTTGTTATTCTGACTGGATTCTTTATTTGAATTCCTTGTAGTTTCCTTTCTGGGATCTCTTTTAGGAGATGATAATTGGATCTATTGTACTACTATTTTACCATCTGGTCCTACTATATCAGGAAAATTTTCCTTGAAAATCCAATCATTTTTATAATTATCTCTAGCAGACTTATTTTCCAGACAGTTTTTTTCCAATGAGGTATGCTCTACTTTTTCATTCTTTAGATTGTATTTGATTGATTCTTCATATCTCAGAGAGTCATTAACTTCCTATCCAATTTTAAATTTTTAAGGAATTATTTTCTTCAGTAAACATTTGAACATCATTTTTCATTCATCCAATTCTGAGGATTTTTCCATTTATCCAATTCTATTTTTTAAGTAGTTGCTTTCTTCAGTCAATGTTTGTGTTTTATTTTCCAAGCTGATAACTTTTTCTTCATTTTTCTCTTATATAATTCTCATTTCTTTTCTCAGTTTTTCTTCTATTTCTCTTATTTGATTTTTCAAATATTTTTGACCTCTTCTAAGAAGAGTTTTTGGGTTTGAGACAAATTGATATTTCCTTTTCAGACTTCACATGGAAACATTTCAATGTAATTTTCCTCTTCTGACTTTGTGTTTTAAATCTTCCAAGTCAGCATAATGGCTCTCTATGGACTGGGATTTTTTTCCCCTCACTTTTTAAAAAATTTCAACTCTGTTCCTGGGGAAGAAGGGATATTTTACCAATTTTCTTGTACTGGGGCCATGGACTGGCTCACTAATTTTCTTCAATGGATTTGTCTGAGGCCGGAATTGAACCCAGGTACTCCTGACTCCAGGGCCGGTGCTTTATGCTCTGTGCCACCTAGCCGCCCCTGAATATAGCCAATTTTAATACAGTCCAATTCCCCAAAATCTCCCTGGTATTTAACCTAATCTTACCAAAAAAGGAAGAAAGAAATAAGAAATCCTTAAATGAGAATTATGATCTGATAATGTTCGTAATATCTTACTCCATACTTCTTCCCCTATTCTGATGAGTAATGGACTGACTCTTCTTTATCTCATTCCTAGGACTATTGTATTATCTTTTTCTTTAGGGAAAAATATTTTGGGAAAGTACTAATTCTTCAGATCATCTAATGATAGAGTATAAGATAGGCAACAACTTCTTGAAAGAGAAGAGATAGCAATGGCATTGTAACAACATAGAAAATAATCTGATATTATTTTTTAAATTAAATTAAATTTTACTCTTCAAGACAAGTAAACATATATTATGTGATGTTAAGTTAAATGAGTTAATAAAAATAATGGAGGGACAAAGTCTCTGGTTGACAGTGCCATAGGAAACTTCATTTTAACTCTGACCTATGGTCCAAATGTACCCTATTCAGTCACTACTTAATACCTTTAATCTTAAAGGATCAAATACACTGGTCATGACATATGGAAATAAAGAAGTTATTGGGGGAAAAAGATAGTATTAAATAAGAGTAAATGGAAGATAGAATAAAGAAGAGAAAATGGCAGTACAGTAATTGGTGAATATAGAAAAGAAAGAGTAAATCTTAACTTTGACCCATTGGTATAACATTAACATTTTGTGGGAGATATACTAATTCCCTTGGTAATCTAAGGTCTCACTGATGGTTTTCCATGCATTTCCTGAATAGAAAAAATCAGCAGGACAAGAATTCATTACAAAATCAATATTGCATTTTATTCACACACTACCTCAAAAGGTTTTTTTCCCTTATTCAGGTCAAGTTCCTTAGTTCTAAAAGTAAACCTTTGATACTTCTAAATCATTTAATGCATCCCATCACAACTGAACATTTGGATGAGATTCCATACCTATAATTCCTCAGTACTTGTGTTTTTAGAAACTCATTTTAAAACTCAGTAATAAATCTTACTTGCTTATTGAACTAAGGGAAGAAGAGAGTAACAAGAGAAATTTGGACAGTAAAAAAAAAGACCATTAAAGACAATTTCCTTCTTGACCCTTTGGCATGGTTATTACTCCCAAATCACTTATCCAAAATATATTGCCCTAAAGTTATGGATAAATGAATGGGGATATGCCACATTTTTCTTTCACTTCTAAAAATACTAGTTCGATGTTTCATGGATATCTGGGGAAAATATTCTGAGAGTATACAAATTGCAACAACAAAAAAATCTAGACAAATCAATAAATTTACCATGAAACCAAAATCAGAATGATAAAAGCTCACATTTATATGGTATCTATAGTTTTGTAAACAGCTTTGCATAGTTTTGATAGTTTAGGCTTCTACCCAGGACTAAATGGTGTTTACCGAGGGCAAAGATACTATATGTCTATTTTAAAATTGGGGCAACAATTTGAGAAAAAAATCAAATTTTTATTTATTAGAAGAATAACTGAAGTTATTGTAAGGTGATCAAATTTACTCCCCAGTTTCTCAATATCTACTGACCATATATAAATATGGACAATTTATTACTTTATTTGCATCTTTAAATTGAGGGAGGTTGTACTTTGAAAGGCAATAAAATAGAATGGAATGAATCCTCAATTTGGAGGTAAAAGAAAGATCTGGCTCTAAATCCTAGATATTTTGTTTTACATTTGGGTGAGGCACTTCACTTTACTAACCTTCTTTTGTCTCACCTATAAAATGAGAGGGTTAGACTAAATGACCTAAAAAGGACCCTTCCTCCCTCCAAATATGTGATTCAATAACTGAGGTTCAAATTAGCTAATTTTTGATCTATTTATTTGTCTAAGAAGTTAGTAAAGCATAGATTTGTACTGACCAGACAGCTGCTCCTTAATAACTAAAATATGCAGACAATTGGAGTGCTTTCCTATTTGGAACATGATGATTACAGTCATGAATTTTTTTAAAATGCTGTTGAAATTGTAATTCAGTTAATGAATTGTATTTGAAAACAAATTACCAATCACTTGGATGGGTTCAAAACTATTGGTAAACTATGATAAGGTGTTAAATAATTCTACATATCCCAACTAATCCTACAAAAATGACTAGACATATAGAATATAAGTTTGGATCAGACATTTCCTTGAACAAGGGACCTACAGGTGTAAAGTTTTGTTCCATTAATGCAACTTCTAAATTTTCAGTGTTGTATATGCTTAGAGAGAAGTAAGGGAAATGTTGAGAGAAATATATTTTATAATTAATATCACTGCCATTCCATTGCAAAGTTTTTGCCCCTCAGTCAAAAGACAAGTCCTTATCCATAAACCAATGGATCCCCAACCTTAGAATGAATGAATGAAGTCTTTGAGCTACCATCACTATCTACATATCCCTAATTACCTTATCTCTGCTCTTTGAGCTACTGCTCCACATCAAAATCTTCAACATCTCTCCCTCCACCTAAGTCTCTCAATATCATCCTTAAAAACTCAACTCAGTCTTCATTTGAGCTTCCTTTAGAGAAATCCACTATGGGAGAATCATCCCCCAAATTCTTCAGTAATAAATTCACATAAATCCTTAAGTCTCCTTCATTGTAATCCATTTTCTCCCAGCTACAAGAACAAACTATTGCTGTAGTTAGCAGAAACTAAAGAAAAAGAGAGAGATCCATGAAAGAAAGGTATAAGGGGATAAGACTTTATATGGGAATCAATCTGCCTCAGAACAAGCTGCCTTCCCAAAGGGTCTTTTTTTTGGCCAAAGGGTGTTTTAAAGGGTCAGGAAGATGAGGTAATTTAAGTATACATAGATGGGGACAGAAACCCTGAAAACAGAGATGAAATAATTTGAAATTGTAGATGGGGGCGGTAGGTCAAATACTTAATATTTTCAGGCTAAGGGAGAAATCCATTGTTTGTTGATAGAGGCTTGTCTTGTGCGTAATGTAATGATCTCATCTCACAAGTTTGGACAATGGGATTGGGGAAGGGAGTATCAGTGTTAATGTAAGGTACATGTTCAGTGCAAAGGAAGATTATTTAAAGAAAATTTTTCTGTCCAATATTTCCCCTACTTCAAAATGACAAATATTGAAGAGAATGAGCCATTAGTGCACTATTAAAGGAAATATGAAATGATTCATCCATTCTGTAGAAAAATTTGGAACTATATCCTAATGATGCAGAGGAAAGAAGAAGAGAATTGTGAATGTAGAAATTGGGTGGGGATGTAAATTGATTACCACCTACTCTTGAGATATTAACTGATTTAGAAGAAAGAATTATGAGTGTAACAAACAATTTGTAATCTCCTCAAATTGGGTGGAGATCCCTCTTACCATTGATTAATTGATTAATGTAAAATTTGTATCCTGATCTCCTTAAGCTTTACCCTCTACCTAATTCGTGGTCCATTAAGAGAAAGGGAGTTTACCTTTTGCCATCTGGATGAGAGACAAGACATAAAAACCTGGGTTGGACTCTAGGTCAGGGCCACAATTTTCTCTGACCTATGGTCCAGCCAACTCTGCTTCGCTGTTCTTCTCTCTCTCTCTCTCTCTCTCTCTCTCTCTCTCTCTCTCTCTCTCTCTCCCTTCCTCTGTCTTTTAATATTTTTAATAATTTTTTTTATTTTTTTTTATTTCCACCCTTGTTTTCCTGAGTCTGAATAATGATTGCTCCCAGGCAGAACTGAACTCAAGTAGCCAGCATCTACATAATGGCAAGCCAGCCAGGAGAAAATTCTCTGCCCAGACTTGGGAAATTGGTTCGAGTTGAGAAGAACATCCCTGTTTTTAAACCCAAGATTTTTAGAAAAAGTAGGAAAAAGATCGGACCTCTATCTTTCCTTCTGTGTTTCCCTTTTCTGGAAATGGAAAAAGGTTAAATTTTATAGGGAATCAGCTAAGCTGAACTCATGTGGCATTTTGCAATAGCCCTGGTGTGGGCCTGCCCTGTTTTCTGATTAACCAGTGGAAAGGCAGTTCTGAGGGTGTTTGGTTTATACCTCACTGTGGAGTGAGGATTGTTAAGGAAGGAGGTTCAGTGTATGTCCTAGTTGATGTATTTGCCTACTTATAAATCGACAGAGAATTAAATACGGGGAAAATTTAGTACAAATACTCCTCTCCCAGCTGTGTGCTTGCCCCTTGGAAGGAATTAGATTTGACAAAAGCAAAACACCTGTGCTCCTGGAAATAACCTTTGGGTGGAACTCTGTCTTTTTCTCTTTGAAATGCTCTTTCTCATTCTCTGCCACCACCAACCCTCTGCAAGGGGAAGGGGGAGCAAAAAGGAAAATCTTCCCTTTTACAACTTCAAAACTCAAAACTATGTCTCAGATGCAATGTATGCTTCACTGCAAGAAGGGTAAGCCCTGCCCCCCCCCCCCACAAAAAACCCCAAACACTTGTTTTGTCCCCATTGTTTGAAATAGGGGACTCCCAAGCCTTCTTCCTAGTTTGGGGAAGAGGAGAAAATGACCACATTTTTCTTAGGTTACTTGTGTTTATCAATTCTAAGCTGCATTTAGCTGGACTGAGAAAGTCCCACCCTTGGGAGTGGGAAGGGGATATGGACAGATTGACTGGGAAGACTAGTGGTCAATTAGTTAAGAAAATGTCAATTTACTTCTCCACCCTATTTCTACTTTCAAAATTCTCTTCATCTTTCCTCTGCATCATTTCTGACACTAGGAAATTCAGATTTCATTTAGTTTGTGCTAATAACTAATATCTCTGTATTAGAGTAACTGGATTGAACTTTATAAATTTATTTAGGAATGCATTCAATTGGATCTATTGATTGACCATTTCAAGATCTTAATGAATACATATGAGGTTCCTCAAGAAATTCTGATTGATTTTATAAGTTCTTTTTTCACTAATCTTAATTAGTACATTCAAAGGGAAAATATATTTGGGATAAATTATATATCAAGGAATTTGGGAACATTGAATCATATATTTAATGATTTCTTTTGGGAAAAGAAATATTGTACTAAATTTTGTAATCTGATTTGTTTTGATGTTATATCAATATTGATAATTTTCAACAGTCTCACAAGGTCTTTTGTTGGTAAAGGAAGAAAGTTTGTAATAATCTTTGTCTCTTATCTATCATTACATGTTCATGGAAGGGAATATATATATATATATATGTATTTATCACTTATGTGATATTCTCTTATAACTTCAAAGACATACTAACAGTGTTTGGTTCTCTTGTGAACATGTAAGCTATTTGAATACTGTAATATTAAAGCCTAGAATGAACATGTGATTGCTTTGAAGGGGTGGTAAGGGAAATATCACAAATTATGACCCCCCTTCTGCGACAAATCTGTGGATTCATGTATAATAACTCATGTTGTTAATTGACTTGAATGCCTGGTTGTTTTTACTATTGTTTTATTGCATTGGAATCAATAACACCTGTTAAAAATTTAAAGTTACCTAAGATGTTCTAATGGTTTTAAAGGACTGTGAAAGTAATAATTTGCATTTTTTTGAAGATGACTAGTAGTTAAAAGTTTAGGTATATAAGTTTCTAGTTACATATATATATATATATTTATATATATATATATATATATATATATATATATATATATATATATATATATATATAAACTTGGACTAAACTGTGGTTATTTGCTTTGAGGGTTAAAGCTCCCATGTGACATGAGGAAGATTAAAATAATGGTGATGATTTGAGATATCTCTGTGGCAATCCCTAGCCAACTGTTGTGGGAGATGTATGGAGATGATGGACAACCTCATTGCCAAAAGGAGATATTTAGTTATTTTAAACATAGTTAATAACTAAATGGGTTCATTGCAGAAGGCTGATTTCATGAAAAAATGAATTAATATTGTTGTATTTTTTATATCTAAATCTGATTATTGCATTTCACTTACAGCACTTTCCTTAGGCACATTAGCAACAATTGAATTATGATTTTTTTTTTCTCCTGGATCTCTTATACCAAATTATAGCCTGTCACATTCTTAGTTCTACTTAGTACTCAAGTCAGCTGAATCTCTGGTTATGGGTAATTGCCATATTACAACATATTGATAATTGATCTGCCTGACATCATGTATGATAAAATAGAATGACAATATGCCAATGAAGCCATTTAGCCTCATGGGCTTTCATGTAAAATGCTGCAGATGGAATAAGTGACCTTTGAAAGAATGACCCTAGCCTCAACTGGGATAGGATTCTCTAAAAGGAACTCCTCATTGAACGTGACTCATTGAAAAATATTGTCTATCCTCATATCCTCATATCCCTCTCTTCTCTGTAATAGCAAATTGCCATGATCATTCCAAATAAATTATATTTAAGTTTGAGAGTGAGCCAGCGGATCAAGATAATGCCTATTGGTATACCTTTTAACTGCTTTAAAGAGAGATCCATTCTTCAACTGGAATTTTTGTTCATTCTAAACATGGCCAAGGCAAAACAGAAAATTTTGTTGCAAATTACTTTTGGCAGTTTTTAAAATGCTTTTTCAGTAGATTTGTTTATAGTCTTTTTGAGCTTTTGTTTACAACTTATGTGGCATTCATTTATGTATCTGTTGTACTGGAACCCAATAAAAGTTTTACCTTATAAAAGGTATTTTTATACTTCTTGCCCCTCATAGACCTTCTAGTTTTTTTCCTAATTATTGGAGCTCTGTTAAATAACCTTCTCTGTTACAATATCTCTGGAATTTTCTAGCTCAATTTTTTCCCTTGAGTTTTGTTTCTCTTAGCTATATAGCTCCAAAACAGCCTCTGCAGGATGCCTACCAGATGTGCCAGTGAATTGGTCTTGGAACCCTGCCTCAATGAAGCCCTGACTGAAATACATTTATCTCCAAATGGTATCTGAAAGGCCCAGAAGAATCTGGGTCCTGAATAATTTTGAGGGGGGGGGGGGAGTGTGATACAGAGGAAAGATGAAGAGAATTGTGAATGTAGAAACTGGATGGAGATGTAAATTAACTAACACCTACTCTTGAGATAAAAATTGATTTAGAAGTAAGAGAATTATGATTGTAACAATTTGTAATCTCCTCAACTTGGGTGGAGATACCCATTGCCATTGATTCATTGATTAGTGTAAAATTTGTATCATGATCTGCTTAAGCTTTACCTTCTACTTAATTCCTGGTCCAGTAAGAAAAAGGGAGTTCACCTTTTGCCCTATGGATGAGAGGCAAGACAAAAAAACCTGGGTTGGGCTCCAGCTTGGTTGTTCTTCTCTCTCTCTCTCTCTCTCTCTCTCTCTCTCCTTAGCCCTTCCTATGTTTTGTAATCTTTTAAATAAATTTTTATTTTATATCTACCATTGCTTTCCTGACTCTAAATAATGATTCCTCATAAGCAGAATTGAACTCAATAACCAGCAGCTATGTTAAGGGCTATAAAACCATGCAAACCCTTTGACCTAGCAATGCCACTATTAGGTAGCATTCCTGAAGAGATGAAAAATGGGGAAAGGGAAAGGAACAATATTTCTAAATATATTAATAGTAGTTCTTTTCTAGTAGCAAGTAATTGGAAATTTTTGAGGATGTCCATCATTAGGGGAATGAATGAACAAAATGTTAAATATGATTATTATGGAAAATGATAAGCAGGAAGCTCTCAGAAAAAACTGAAAAAGACTTATATGAGCAGATGCAATGTGAAATGTCCTAAATACAAAGTGACGGCAATACTGTGGGATCATCAGCTTATAATGATTTAAGTTTTCTCAGCAGTGCTGTGACCTGTTAGAAATAAAGCCCTAGAGACCGTCTTATTGGAACTCAGGCTAAATAATAAATTAAGCCAAGAATGATGAAGAATCTTTACTTTTCTTGTAAGAAAAGGACAAACCTCCAAATCAAGAGTGTGTATCAAATTCAGCAAGAACAGGTTTTATACCATTGGGATGATGCAGCCCCTTCCTTTCAGGTCCAATTGAATCATTCTTTTACTGGGTTATAATCTTATCCTCCCGTTTCATATTATTCCTTTATATATTACCTCTCATTCATCATGTGACCCATAATCATTTAATGAAGCTATAATTTTATGTCATGTATATAAGTTAGGATGCATGAAGTTCATTAAGCAGGCATATCTGATTTTTAAATTAGCCTTTATCCTACATAAGACTAACTAGAATAGGTTCTAACCCTTGAGGAGAAAAACAGGATTTAAAGATGATAAAGATTTCTTCTGATTTGTAGATCTCCCTCTTATTTTCATCCTTGAATAATTCTTGCTGTGAGTTTTACAAGAATTACCTAATGTGGAAGATAATAAGAGGAATTACTTTTTACTTGACAATTCTGAAGACCTTAGGATAAAGAATGTTATCTATGCTGAGAAAGAGAAAGATGATAGTGTCTGAATATAAATTGAAGTGTACTTTCCTTTATTTTTTTTTTTTTATTTTGGGGTGAGGGTGGTTTATTTTACCTTTCACAACAATATTATTATGAAAATGTTTTAATTGATTACACATTTCTAGTGGGGTGAGAAAGAAGGGAGAAAATTCAAAAACTCAAAGTTTTAAAAAATGACTGGTAAAACTTTTTGTTTGTTTTTACCTGTAACTGAAGAAAAATAAAATAAAATTAAAAAAAATAAAAAAAGACAAAGACTTAAACTTTATTAAACTGGGAAGCAATGAATTGTTTCAGCACTTGGATGAAAAATATCATGTAATATACTAGAAGTGTAGAAAGAATTTGACTTATCTCCTTTAACTATCAGAAAATTAAATTCCAACAGGACTATTTCAAGACTGAAGTTTTAGCCAGAGTCAAAATGGATGAATAATGGAAATGAGTCCATTGAGAGTTTTATACTCCCCTCTCCTTCCTTATTGATAATACCCTAAAAATGAATTGAACAATAACAAATAACTCATTCCTATGGAAACTGAGACACTGAAGAAAGTCAGTCCTATGAAATGTAACCTCTTTGGGTCAATGACTTTTATCTCAATGTTCTAAAGCTGTCCCTAACATTGAAATCCAGAAATGAAGAAAAATACATCCACCCAAAAAGAACTAATATGAAAACTCATCAATGGAAAAAGAGACTTCCCATATCTAGGATTTATGTTTGGGTTTGGCCACCCTTCAAGCTTTATTTTTCTCTGCAACCTATATTTGTGGGAGAGTGTGTATCGGGCTCTAAACTAGATGCTATTGTACCAATTAATTCTTAATATTTTATTACTTCAATAAATATTCCTGAATTTTTTAATCTTATCAAATTTTTATTGCCTGTCAATCAAAAAAAATTATGAGATGGGGTGATGACCATTTGTTTCAAAAAACCACTCCATACCTCAAACTTACCCCCCAGAACTATAGGAGAAGTAATAAATTGCTTTCTGGTTCCTTTTTCTTTCTTTGAGAGAGAGTTAGATAAGGGAGCTCAGGGGGTATGAGAGTATGGCATGGGAATGTTGGATTGGAAATCAGGTAATCCTTAATTCAAATGGTAATTTTGCTAATTTAGTAACTAGGCAACATTGGACTCTCCAGAAGTTGAACCACTTAACCCCCTAAATTCTTTTCTGTCTCTAAATACTATTATGAAAAAAATACATTAGAAATTCAAGTAGGTGAAAGCAGTCTTTTGTTGCTTCTCTCTCTTTTTCTGTCTGTTTTCTATCTCTATTTCCATTTGTCTACCTGTCTCTTTTATCTTTCCTCTTTTCTCTCTCTTTAGCCCTTTATCCCTTTTCATTTTCTTCCTCTTCTACTTCCCCCAGGGAGAACAATTCTCTTTTCCTAGGAAATACAAGTAAAATTTGACCAACCAAAATAAAAATTATGAATTTAAATATCCTCAGACAAAGTATGGGCTCATGTTGAGCAATGATCAATAGATTTTGCAAAATCATCTCTAGATCTTTATATTAGTTGTTTTTGAAATATACTGTTCAAACTACAATATAAATTTATTTTTGACTATGAAAATACGTGTAATAAATAAAAATTTCATTACAATATGATGGTCACATAAATTTTTATTATATATTTGAACAAGAATTTAAAAAAATCTAAAGTAATAAAGAAATTCACTTAATATCTTATATTCAGTAGTTTATTTTTAATTGTAATAAAGTAAATAGAAAGCTGTCTTTAGGGATGCAAAGACCCTAAACACCATGCACCCCTTGGATAGAGTAGTAAGGGAGTTTTAACAATCTGGCATCTTACTCAAAGCTCCTAGTGTCCAAATGGTCCAGTGATGCAGAATTTTTACCCCTTATGTGTGGTAGCTGCAATTTATTTTCAGATGACTTTTCTGGAAACTTTCACAATATTCTAGTTTTCTAACTTTTTTCCCATTTATTTCAGCTGTATTAGGTGGTGCTCCCTTTCAGACAAAGAAGAAAAAAAATTTCTTCCCTAAAAGTAATATAATTGTATTTGAGTCATTTTTGTATTATTAAAAGATAGATTTATTTTTCAAAAAGACATAAGAGTTCAGGGGAATAAAATTTGGTTAGTGATTTATCTTAAATGTGTATTAACCAATAGATTTATTTTTCTTTTGTCTTATAAATTTTCTTTAATTTATTTACACATTACTAAAATATTTTTGTTGTAAGAGGAAACACAATACCCCTTCCCCCCACAAAAATATAAAACTTCATGAGAAATAAAGTGAAAGAAAGAGAAAAAAATGTGTGTCAGTCTGTGTGCTGATACCATCTGCTCTGTATCAGGTGGGTCACATTCTTTATCATAAGTCCATTATAGAAGTTATTTCCATACAGTTGCTGTTGCTGACTGTAATTCCCTCCATCCATTTTCCCCACTACCATCTACTCTATTTTCTCTCTCCTTTCACTCTGTCCCTCTTCAAAAAATATGCTGTGGGACAGACAAGTAGTGCAGCAGACAGAACAACAGCCCTGGGGCCAAGAGGCCCACCCCAGAGATGCTGCAACCACCCAACTCTTTGTTCCCAGACAGACCACCCAACCCAGCACCTTGCAAAGTTAAAAAGGAAAATGTGTCATATCTATTATCCTTTCCTATGATCTGCCCTCTTCTCTATCACCCATACCTCTGCACCCTTCTTCTTGACCCACTTCTCTCCTTTTTCTTCAATTGAGTGTGCATGCTGTTTCCTCTCTGTGCCATTTCTGATGAGAATGAAGGCTCCCTCACTCACCTTCCCCCCTTCCATATCATTACAAAAGCTATTTCTTGACTCTTTTCCATGAAATATATTAGCTTATTTGGCCTCTCCTTTCTCTCACTCCCAGTACATTTCCCTTTCATCCATTGACTTCATTTGTATAACTTTAAATTCAGCTCTTTCCTCTCAGCTATAAAAACTCCTTTTACCTGCTCTATTAAATGAGAAGGTTTATATGAGTATTATCACTATCATCTTCCCATGCAGAAATACAAGCAGAGGGGCAGCTAGGTGGTGCAGTGGATAGAGCACTGACCCTGGAGTCAGGAGTGCCTGAGTTCAAATCAGGCCTCAGACATTTAATAATTACCAAGCTGAGGGGCCTTGGGCAAGTCACTTAACCCATTTGGCCATGCAAAAACCTAAAAAAAACCCAATAACCTTTATAGGTTGTATGAAGTTTCTGCTTTATATAAGTCCCTCATAATTTATTCTCATCTACCCTCTCTATATACCTGAATCCTATACTTGAAAATCAAACTTTCCTTTCATTCTCTTCATTTCAACAGGAACATTTGAAATTCCCCTGTTTCACTGAAAATTCATCTTTATCCTTCGAAAAGGATTTTCAGTTTTGCTGAGTCGTTGATTCTCAGTTGCATTCCAAGATCTTTTGCCTTCCAGAATATTATATTCCAAGTCTTACAAGCCCTTAACATACTTGTTGCTAAGTCCTGTGTAATCATGTCTATAGCTCCATGATATTTGAATTGTGTTGTGTCCTTCTGTCCTTCTGACTGGTTGTGATATTTTCTCTTTAACTTGGGAGTTCTTAAACTTGACTATAATATTCCTGGTGGTTATTTTGGGGGATCTCTTACAGGAAGAGATTTGTGGATTCCCTCAATTTCTATTTTTTCCTCTGCTTCTAGGATATCAAGGAAATTTTCTTGAAGAAATTCTTTAAAAATGAAGTCAATGTGGGGTGGTTAGGTGGCTCAGTGGATAGAGCACTGGTCCTGGAGTAAGAAGGACATGAGTTCAAATCCAACCTCAGATATTTAACAATTACCTAGCTGTGTGGCCTTGGACAAGCCACTTAACCCCATTGCCTTGCAAAATGTAAAAAAAAATGAAGTTAAGGGTCTTTTCTTGATCATGATGTTCTGTAGCCCAATAATGTTTGAATTGTCTCTTCTAGATCTGTTTTCCAGAGCAGTTGTTTTATACAATGAGATATTTCATATTTTCTTCCAGTTTTTCATCCTTTTCCTGTTGAATTATTGTCTATTCCTCCCAAAGCTGTCAGCTTCTGTAAGCTCCTTTCTACCATTGAAGGATGTGTTTTCCTCAGAGAGTTTTCTTACCTCTTTTTCCATCTGGTAAGTTCTGCTTTTTAAGGCATTATTCTCTTCATTACCTTTGAGGATTGTTTTATCCATTTCACCTAAACTGGTTTTTAACATGTCATTTTCTTCAGCATTTGTTTTGGATCTCCTTGACTAAGCTCTAACTTGGTTTTCATGTTTTTCCTGAATCTCTCTCATTTCTCTTCCCAATTTTTCCTCTATCTCTCTTACTTGATTTTCAAAATCTTTTTTGAGCTCTGTCATAGCCTGAGACCAAGTTCTATATTTCTTGCAGTTTTTGGATGCAGAAGTTAGGACTTTTCAATCTTCTGAGTGTGTATTTTTATTTTCCATGGAATCAAAGTAATTATCTATGGTCAGGTTCTTTTTTTTTTTCTTTTTACTTATTTCCCCAGTCTGTGCATAGTTTTGGAGTGCTTTCTGAGCTTTTGAATATATTATTGGGACATGCCCGCAAGGACCTCAGTACCTTCAAGGTCTGACTGCTCTCCTGATCTGTGAATGACCACAAGCTCACATCTCTACCCTGGGGCTGTAAGGAGGGTCCCTGCTTTATGGGGGCCCCAGACTGCAATCAGAGTCTCAATATGGTCAAAGCCTCAGAGTCCTATCCCAGGAACAGAAGACAGACCTTGACAGTCTCCTTCCACTCCCTTACCTTCTGTGGACTGAGTTTTCAGGTTGCAGCTGCTGTGTGGCTCACTGTTGAGTGACTCTACAGGTTGCCTTCTGTTTCCTGGTGGGAGCTGGACTATGGTGAGAGCCTCTGATGCTGCACTGACCACTGGCCTGGAATTCACATTTGCTCTGACAGAGGTCTCCCGGCTGATTTTCCAAGTTGTGCTTGGTGCTTCCTAGGTGGAAGTTTAGAAAACTGCTTCTACAGCCATGAGCTGTGGTTCCTAGGGACCCAGGCCATATTTGAGTTTTAAATGGTCCAAGGGACTAAGATTCTGAACAGCTGACATTGCTTCTTGGTAATCTAATTCTTGATACAATATTTCATAACTGCTGAATACACTTATTTTAGGGAGCAATATAATCCTATGAATGACAAGTCCAGGTTTTCCTAGTGTTAAAGCTGTTGTCAATTGTGTCCCATTGACTAGTAGCTCAAAGGTGGAAGGCATGAAAGGAAAAGCTTCCTGAAGATCAATCTATCAAAAGACAGGTCAGGATATATCAGGTAGTTGCATCAGGTTGCCAGATGTCACATATTGTTGCTTCCTGTGCATCAATCATGTTCCATGATGTCTCCAAGATACAGGAAGGAGAAACACCAATTTAAGGCCAAAAGACTCCTATAGTAGCTAGATCATCTCCAAGAGTCCTGTTTCTTATTAATCAGGTTGTGTAGTTGAATGATACTGGTATATGTAATTGAGAAGGATATCTTGCACAGCATCCTCCTCACTATATTAAGAGTAACCATGCAACTCATACCACCATTCATCTGATTGACTGGTATGATCCTCTTCAATATTAAAGGACTAGTAATATTTTAAAGTCTTCATTGTTTTTAGGTAGTCCACAAGTTGTTCTATTTCTGTCTCATTCTTTTTTCTTAATTTTTTAAGGCAATTGTGGTTAAGTCATTTGTTCAGGGTCATACAGCCAGAACCAAGTGTATGAGTTAAATTTGAACTTAGGCTTTCCTGATTTCAGGACTGGTGCTCCATCCACTGTATCATCTATCTACCCCTCCCATTTTCTTTCAATCCTCAGTCTGAATTACCATTTGACTTATTTTTATCAGACCTGGATCGAAACATCAGTCCTATAGCATTTATCTCATTTTCTAGGATATTTCATATTTCTTTGAGTATGGCTGAAGAATATTGCTTCTCACTTGCTCCATGTTTTTTAAATATAGTTAATCTGAGTTTGCTAACTTTAATTCATGGATAATAGCAAGATATTCTCTCATTTTACTTAATTGTCTTAGGTTTCAACTCCCTTGAGACTGACTTATTCAATCATTCTCCAATTACTGAATAAAAAGATAGTTTCCACTTTTATGTTACAAATAGACATGAACAAATAGTAATGCTTGATTTTATACATGTAACAGATAATTTTTCCTCTTTTCAATAGTTTTCTTCTATGTATTCCATTAGCCACTTCTACAAAATGGAACATCTATTTCCCTCTTTAAAGATTTTGACTTTATGCCTTCCTTGAGACCTTTCTTTATATCATATAAGAAAAAATAATCCACACTCTCTGACAGCTTTAAAGGCAAGCAGAGATTCAAAATCCTTGATCATCTATCTTGTCATATTTTGAATACTTTTTATTCTAACATGGATTTTCTTATTCTCCATAGATTTTGGTCAAATTTCTCAGCTTTTGAGACTTTCATTCCAGGTACTGTTATTTATGATAAGAAGGTCTAGTTTTCAAAACCATAAATACCACAATTTCTATATTTTCTTGCATAGGAATATGATCAGATATGTATAGTAAACCAGATTTAACATATGCCTAACTGTTCTGGCCATACTTCTATCCTAGAAAATTTCTTTTTGAATAACTGGGCTGATGGTTTATCAATCCATTGACTTTGAAGCTTAATGAACATCAGACTCTTTTTTTCTTTACTTGGTAAGAACATGATCATCTTCCATTCCTTCACAACTATTTGTCTTCCTTTAGCTTTCTTAAAGCTCTTATATTCATTGTATCTGCACTTTGTATTTTTGCTTGACTACTCCAAAAGTAATGATTCATAAGTCTGATTTTTTAATCTAGAGTTATGATACCTTTTTCAAAATAAGTTCTCCTTAGCTGTTAGCTCTTTTCTTTTCTTCAAGAGAAGTTCTAGTCTTGTTCTAGTCTTTTATTTCTTTTCTCACTGATAAGTAATATCTATGGATTCTATGTGCAATTTTTAAATAAATAAATAGATTTTATATACATATATAAATTTACAAAATCCTTCCTCTTTCAATAAGTCTACTATATTATTAACTTTATCCAACTTTTATACTGAATAGTTGATTTATTTTGAAATTTATGTATTGGAATTCTCTTCCTACTCCTTATCCCTTACTTTGATTCTTTTAATTAGATTTTTAAAAACCATTCCTAGTTATATTTTATATGGATCTAATTGCAGAATTATTCTCCTCTTCCAAATATATTTTCTTGCATTTTTTAAAAATCCACAATCCTGTTTCATGAGTTCTTATTTTCCTTATTTATTTCATCTCATTTTCCTTTGTCATTTTCCTTAGGAGGTTTGCTTTCCACTTATTGATTTTTCTGTTATTATTTTACCTTCTTTGATGCATGTGTTATTCTGTTTGAATTGGAATTTTTTGGGGGGGAAGTGATGTTTGGAAGCTGGGTTTAAATATATTTTTCTTGCCCCCAAATCCACCTTCAGTAGATATTCAACACCCCTTCCAGGGGTCCCACATGATAATGATAACAAAGGCCAAGGAATCTCCAAATTGGTTACATAAGTAGTTTAATTTTCAAAGTGGGAAAAATTAATCAAAGTATTGTACTCACATGAGGGCAGTCTAGAATGGCAATTAGATAACCTACTTCATACCTGCCATCCCCCAAAAATGGTAATTATAGAAATCAGACCAAGTGAGAATGAGTTATAGTTGTTATAGTTCATGCAGATTGACTGATATTTAGGGGTTTACTCTGTTCATCACTGGGCTTGGGTTCAAAACACCTGTTTGGCGCTGCTTGAACATCAAGGACATATGAAGCCTTGTTCTGGTGATAAACCAGCTATGCTTTGTTGTGTCCTGGCCAGTGAACATTTTTGAGGATTACATGAATCTTTTTTCACATTATTTATAGCTTTTATTGATAGGGATTTCATATTATTATTATTTGGCTTTCACTTATAAAAACTTTTGCTGGGGTACCATGTTATTTATGAACTTTACTGTTAGAGTCTTTTGCTAGAAAATTCACATTATTCCTGGGTTAAGGGGTCCACATTATGGCATTCACCAAGGACTCCACAGTATCCTACTCCACTCCTAACTTCAACTATATGCGTATAGTTTACCAAGTGATAATTGCTTTTACTCTTATTATTTTCCTTCATGATATCCATCAATGATCTTACGCTTTCAAAAACTGTATCCCTTGATTGAAGAGTTATATGGTAGATGAAACAAATATTTGTGGCCTGAGGTAATTTCTTTATTCTTGTGGCTCTATCATTTTGGCTACATTTATCGATCAGTGATTTTTTCTAAGAAATTATAATTAATCAAAATTAATATCTCCTAACCAATTTTATTTTATACATTCATTAATATATTTAAATAGGCCACATATAGTTATTATCATTGGATAATATAGTCTCACTTCCATTCATTCATTGAATTCCTTATCAATTTTATCCCTTGTTATATTTATTTAATGTTTTGCACAATATGAATAAAGTCATTGACTTGAGAATAACGACCAAATCAATGATCTCTTTTTATTGGTTTTCATATAAAGCAAATTCTGTTTATTTGTAGGATATTTGACTTTCCTAAGTGTACTGCCATTTACATACTCGAAGATGCAGGAAAAACATGAAAACCAAGTTAGAGCTTAGTCAAGGAGATCCAAAACAAATATTGAAAAAACAACATGTTAAAAACCACTTTAGGTCAAATGGATAAAACAATCCAAAAAGTTAATGAGGAGAAGAATGGCTTAAAAAACAGAATTGTCCTAATGGAAAAGGAGATAAGAAAGCTCTCTGAGGAAAACATATTTTTCAAATGTAGAATGGAGATAATGAAAGCTAACAGCTTTGCAAGGAATCAAGACAATAATTCAATAGCAAAAGAATGAAAAACTGGAAGAAAATGTGAACTATCTCATTGAAAAAAAAAACAACTGACCTGGAAAACAGATCCAGAAGAGACAATTTAAACATTATTGGGCTACCTGGAAGTCATGATCTGGAAAAGTCCCTTGTCTTCATTTTTGAAGAATTTCTTCAA
This sequence comes from Macrotis lagotis, assembly GCF_037893015.1. Classification (NCBI taxonomy): domain Eukaryota; kingdom Metazoa; phylum Chordata; class Mammalia; order Peramelemorphia; family Peramelidae; genus Macrotis; species Macrotis lagotis. The sequence continues at coordinate 92,786,192 of NC_133665.1, forward strand.
GAAAATTTCCATGATATCCTAGAAGCAGAGGGAAAAATAGAAATTGCTAGAATCCACTGATCTCCTCCTGAAAGAGATTCCACAAAAATAACCCCCCAGGAATATTATAACAAAGTTCCAGAACTCCCAAGACAAAGAGAAAATAATACAAGCAGCCAGAAGGACACAATTCAAATATCATGAAACTACAGTCAGGATCACACAAGACTTAGCAGCATCTACACTAAGGACTCTTAGGGCTTGAAATATAATATTCTAGAAGGAAAAAGAGTTTGGAATGTAACCAAGAATCAACTACCATGCAAAATTGAATACCTTCTTCTAAGAAAAAAGATGAACTTTTAATGAAACAGGGGAATTTCAAATATTTTCTGTCCAAAGCTGAACAGAACATTTGATCTTCATGTACAGGACTCAGGTAAGTAGATTTGGATGAGAAGGGTAAATTATGAGGGATATAATGAGGATGAACTGCGTGTATTCGTACATAGGAAGATGGTTGCATAACACTCACATGAACCTTCTCATCTAATAGAGCAGGTAGAAAGAGCATGTGTAGAGAAGGCAATGGACAACAGGTGAAAGGAAATGTACTGGGAGAAAGAGAAAGGAGTGGTAGAATAGGCTAAGATGTTTCTTGTAAAAAAAGTCAAGAAATAGCTTTTACAATGGTATGGAAGGGGAGAAGGAGAGGGGGAATGAAGGAACATTCATTCTCATCAGAAATGGCTCAGAGAAGAAACAGCATACATACTCTATAGGGTATAAAAATCTAGGGGGGAAAAAAGAAAGAAAGGGGACAGGGAGAGGAGAAGGGGGATGCAGATGATAGAAGAGAATGCAGATAATGGGAGAGGATAGTCAGATTTTTTTTTGTAAGATAGTAGGATTGGGTGACCTGTCCAGGACCATGTGGCTGGGTGGTTACTGAATCTCTGGGTGGGATGTAGGCTTGGGGCCTCCTGGCTACAGGTTCAGTGCTCTGTCCACTGTGCCACTCGGGTGTCTCATAGCACATTTTTGAAGAGGTAAAAATTGAAAGGAGAGAAAAACTATAATAAATGGTAGTGGGAAGGAATGGATGGAGGGAATTATTATCATCAGCAGCAACTGTGGATGGAAGCAACTTCTCTGGTGGACTTGTTATAAGTATAGGATCTACCCTAGAGACACAGCTGATAATATCAGAACACAGACTGAAGCACATTTTTCTCTTTCTTTCACTTTATTTCTCATGCAGTTTTATATTTTTGTGGGGGGAGGGGGATTTTGTTTAATCTTCCAACAAGAATATTTTACTAATGTGTAAATAAATAAAATATGAAGACAAAAATGCTTAAATAATAGCTTTGATAACTTCACCTGAAAACTATTTATATCTTTAGATCATTTATCAATTGGACAAGAGCTGTTTTTTATAAATTTGGCTCAATTTTCTGTTTGAAAATTATGTATTTATCAGAGATACTTGTTTCAATATTCTTTCCCACAGTTATTATTTCTAATTATATTTCCTTCCATTCTATTCCCCCATTCTCATTTATTCTCTCTCTCTCCTTGCACCCTGCTGTCCCTCCTCAAAAGTGTTTTGCAACTGGATATCTCCTCCTAAAATAGCCTCTCCTCCCTTTCTTCCATTCCATTTCCCTCCTACTTTCTTCTAGGATAAGATAGATTTCTATATCTAAAGGAGAGCATATGCTATTTCCTCTCTGAGACATTTTCAATGAAAGTTAAGGCTCATTCATTCCCTCCACTTCCCCCTTCTTCCACTCCACATCTAAGACTTTTTCTTGCCTGTTTTGGGTGAAATAATTTTTTCCCATTCTATCTCCCACTTTTTCTTTCTCCCAGGATATTCCTCTCTCACTCATTAACTCCATTTTCAAAATATATTATCACTTCAGTCTCAACTCCTCCCTTTTCCTTGTATATTTCTATACCTTCTAACTGCCCTAATAAATGAGAATATTCTTATGAGTTATCAATATAATCTGCCCATGCAGGCATGTAAGCAGTTAAATATCATTGTGTCCTTTATGATTCGTCTTTCCTATTTAAACTTTTATACTTCATTTGAGTCTTGTATTTGAAGATCAAATTGACTATTCAGCTCTGGTCATTTGAACAGGAAAGTTTGAAAATCCCTTATTTCATCGAATGCCCATCTTTTCCCTGAAAGACAACATTCAATTTTGAAGGGTACTTGATTCTTGATTGTAATCCAAGGTCTTTCGTCTTCTAAAATATCATTCCAAACTTTATGAACCCTTAATGTCTCTACTTATTCTTGTTGGTTCTACAACATCTGAAGTGCTTCTTTTTAACTGCTTGAAGTATTTTCTCCTTGCCTTGGGGGTTATGAAGTTTGGTTATGACATCCCTAGCAGTTTTTATTTTGGAATCTCTTTTAGGAGGTGATCAGAAGGGGGAAGCTGGGTAGCACTGGTCCTGGAGTCAGGAGTACCTGAGTTCAAATCTGGCCTCAGACACTTAATAATTACCTAGCTGTGTGGCCTTGGGGAAGCTACTTAACCCCATTTGTCTTGCAAAAATCTAAAAAAAAAGGAGGTGATCAGAGGGATCCAGAGGCATGCAGAGGCGTGTGCTGGACAGTGCTCCATTCTAACCCTGGTGAATTGACTTTTCCTGTTCACTTTTCATGTTGGCCTTGGCAATATCTATACTGAGAGGTCTGGAAACCACCACAATGCCTCTGACTCCACTGTGTCTTCCTGGGTTTCTAGAGTCATTTTGCTCTACTATAGACCATGATACATTCCTCTCTCTATCTGGGGTAGTGGAGCCTTCTTCTGGATCTTCCAACTTGTCTTGGAGTGGAAAATTATTTCATTTATGTCTTTTTTTTGTGGGTTCTACCACTTGAGAATTTGTTTTCAGTCATTATTTAAAGGTATTTCGAGTGATTTAGGGGGAGAGCTTGGGGGGACTTTTTCACTTTGCCATCTTGACTGCCCATTTCTATTATGCTAGATGGCACAGTTAAGAGGGTGTGCTGTCTTGAATCATTAAGAGCTGAGTTAAAAGTCCATCTTAGGGAGGCAAAGTCAAGAAGTCACAGGAAAGGCATGGATTCAACATAACTCTCTTTTAAACTCTTCCAAATACCCTTAAATATTGACTCAAAATGAATTCTAGAGCAGCAGAATCCACAAATAGATGGAGTGAAACAATTTTCCAGTTCAAGTAACTTAGAAGATTGGCAGAAAAGGTCTGTTGCACCAGGGTGAGAGAAGTACAGAATAACTCAGGTAACACTAACACAAACCGACTACCAGAAATACAGGAATAGGCAACAGTATCACCCAATCAGTGGCAGCAGTGCCTGTTTCTAAACTTTTCAGGCCATTCATGCCAAAGTTAATCTAAAGGATAGCAGAAAAGTTTTTTGTTTTGTTTTGTTTTTTTAGGATTTTTGCAAGGCAAATGGGGTTAAGTGGCTTGCCCACAGCCACACAGCTAGGTAATTATCAAGTGTATGAGGCAGGATTTGAACTCAGGTACTCCTGACTCCAGGGCCAATGCTCTATCTACTGTGCCACCTAGCTGCCCCTCAGACATGTTTTTTTTTTAATTCCTGAGTAAGAGCATGGCATAGACTAGCAACAGCATCTGCTGCTTCCAGACCTCTCAGCTCAAAGAAGAGAAACATCCAGAAGAAGATTATAGGAGCCAAAAGAAGCTTGACCAGAGGCAGGTCTCTGTTTCTTTACCCATACTCAGATCTGGTTGGAAGTTCCAGGGAGAATCCCATAAACAGTAGCACACCAGAGCTTGCTGCCTCAGCAAAGCAGAGACCCTCAGTTTCAGTGCAGAAAAGAGTATGTGGCCTAGATCATACCATCCTGGAAAAATTGAATATTTACAGGTGTCTAGAAGTATTTCTGATAACAGTTTCACAAAACTCTCAAGAACGTGAAACAGTGTATCTTCTACCCTGGAAGCAGAGCCTATTTAACAAAGAGATGAAATCAAGTCACAGGTTGAGAAAATGAGCAAATAGGGGAAAAAAATCTGACCACAGAAATTTACTATTGTGATGAAATAGATCAAAACACACACACACATAGAGAAGAAGACACCAAAGGCAAAATTCCCTCACATAAAAACTCCAAGAAAAGTATGAACTGGTCTCAGGTCATGGAAAAGCTCAAAAAGGAATTTTGAACATCAAGTAGGATAGAGAAAAAATTGGGAAGAAAAATTAAGTGATGTAAGAAAATCATGAAATATCAGTTAGCAGATTGCTAAGAGAGATCCAAAACAATACTGAAGAAAATAATATCTTGAAAACCAAACTAAGTGAAATGGCAAAAAGAGGTTCAAAACACTAGTGATGAAAATACTCCTTAAAAAGTAGAATTTGTCAAATGGAAAAGTAAGTATAAAAGTTCACTGAAGAAAATAATTTCTTAAAAATTAGAACTGAGCAAATGGAAGCTGATGAACTGTTGAGACATGAAAAAAGAATTACAAAGTGAAAAAACAGTAGACAATGTGAAATATCCTATTGTAAAAACAACTGACATGGGAAAATATTTCCAGGAGAGTAATTTAAAAAAAAATATTACACTACCTGAAATATATTATCAAAAATAGATAAGATACTGTCTTACAAGAAATTATCTAGGAAAACTAACATAATAGTCTAGAAGCATGGGTTAGAAAAGAAACTGAAAGAATCCACTGATTACCTCCTGGAAGAGATCCCAAATAAAAAATTCCCAGAAATATTGTAGCCAAATTTCAGAACTCCTAGAACAAGGAGATAAAAATGCAAGCAACCCAAAAGAAAAAAGAATACAAATATTGTAAAGTCACACTCAGGATAACAGAAGATTTGGCAGTTTCTACTTTAAAGGATTGTGAAACTTAGGATATGATTATCCTGAAGGCAAAAGAATTTGGATTACAAGCTAAAAATCAAGTAGCCAGCAAGAGTCAACATTATCTTTTGGAGGAAAAGATGGCTATTGGATGAAATAGGTGACTTTCAACCTTTTGTGATGAAAAGGTGAGAGTTTATTTCAAAGACACAAGGGAAACTTTAAAAGGCATGAAGGAAAGGGAAATCATAAGATACTTTAAAAATGATGTTGAAATGTTTTTATTCCTATAAGGGAAGATTATATTAGTAAGTCACACAAGCTTTCTCATTATTAGAAGGCATATATGTATACATATATAACATATGTACACAAAAATAAACATGTATATGTGTATATTTTTATGGTGTGTATAGATGGGTACAGCCAGGAGTTGAAGATTAAGGAAAGGTATCTAAAAATAAAATTAAGGGGTAAGTAATGAAGGTACTGAGAGAAAGAAAGGAAGTAAAATGGGATAAATTATCTAATATAAAAGAAAAGAAAAAATTTTTATAGTGGAGTAGCAACTTTCATCAGAATTCACTCAAAGAATGTGTTACATTCAATTGAGTATAGAAATCTTTCTTATTTTACAGAAAATTAGAAGGATAAGGGGATAAGAGAAGAAGGGAGTGATAGAAAGGAAGGGTTATTCAGAAGCTTAGCAATTTTTAGGAGGGGTAGGGTTAAATGAGAGACATAATAGACTATATAGGGGTGGAGTTAGGATGGAATTAAATGCAGTTAGTAGTAGTAATTGTGAAAACAAAATTGAAGCAATTTTTTTGATAAAGTCTCATTCCTCATTTAGAGAACTAAGTCAAATTAAAAAAAAAAAAGCCATTCCTCAATTGATAAATTCTCAAAAGATATGGCTTTTAAATTGTGTTATCAGCTTTCTAGCATATTAAAAAGAAGTCTAAATCACTGATGAATGAAGAAATGGAAATTAAAACAATTCTGTAGTACCTTATACCTATTAGATTGACTAATAGGGCAGAAAAAGAAACTAAAAATGTTAGAGAAGATACAGGGAAAATGAGATGTTACTTTATTATTGATGGAACTGTCATGTGATTCAAGCATTCTTTATAGCAATTTGGAACTGTACCCAAAGGGTCACAAAACAATGTATTCCCTTTGACCTATCATGCCTTTACTATATCTACAATATAATAAAGATGGAAAATGGGAAGGAAAGTTATAAGTCCTTTTGTACAATGATATTTTTGACAGTTATTTTTGGTGACAAGGAATTGGAAATTGAGGGAATGCCCATCAGTTTTGGCAAAGACCAACTAAATAATGTCAGGTAATTATGAGGTAAAGTTATTCTACCATAAGAAATAAAGAGCAGGATGCTTTCAGAAAAACTGAAAAGACTATGAAATGAAGCAAAGTGAAATGCACTGTGTACAAAATAGCAGCAATATTACAGGATGACCAACTATGAATGTCAACTTTTCTCAGCAATACTGTGACCCAAAGTAACTTTGAAGGACTTAAGATAAAGAATGCTATCCATTCCCAGAGAAAGAGCTGGTAGTGTCTGTATACAGATTGAGATATACATTCTTTTAATTTCATTTTTCCTGCGGTCTCTTCCCCCTACCCCAAAAGACTATTATGCAAATGTTTTGCATGACTATACACCTATCTTAAATTGCTTGCTTTCTCAATGAGAGCAGTGAGGTGGGAGAAAGGGAGAGAATATAAAACACAAAGTTTTAAAAATGAATATTAAATATTGTTTTCATATGTAACCATAGAAAAATGTAGCAATAATAATAAGAAAAACAGTCTCAGAAAGTTACTGGTTATGGCATCTTGGGAAAATCATTAACCCCCCCCCCCTTTTCTCAGTTTCCTCTATCTGTAAATAGGGATAATGATAGGATCAGCATAACAAGGTTTCTGTGAGAACTGAATAAAATATTTCTAAAACACTTAACAGAGTTCCCAGTACATAGTGGACACAGAAAAATGTTTATTCCTTTCTTTTATTTTTTTCATTTTATTTCTGATATTCATTCATTTCAACAAACCACCTGCTAAGAATTTCTCATTTTAAAGTAGAATTGTATTTAGTTGGGAATTACTGTTTTAGGTTCAGGATTATACATATGCATATATATGCATATGTCTATATGCATATATATATGTATATGTCTATATACATATATATATGTATATACAATTGTGAATTGAAATGAAAATTTGCTATAGAATATATTTTATGTTTAATAATATTTTTTGTAATTTTATCAAAATATTACTAATTGCTTTTATGTATACACCAAAATCAGTTCTGACTTCCTTCTTCCTTTTCAAGGCAAAACTGTGATTCATCCTTCCATTTAGTTGCATGTTCTTTATGTCTTCTGGTTTTATATATGATAAGAATTAATAAATTCTTGAATCTTATATGAATTAATAAATATTAGTTTCTCAAGTAGCAAAGTATTATAACAATTAACTGATTATTGAACAAAGATCTTTATGTGATAGTCATATCCAGAAAAGAAAATGAGAAGAAGGAGGGGGAGAGAAGGAGTGATAGAGAATAGGACAGGGAGAGAGAATAGGAGAATAAGGAAAGGAAGAGAAAGAGAATTAAATAAAAGTCTTTATATTACATTGGAATTGGGGTCTGAATATATTTATCACGTCAAAAATTTCACATTCCTAATTTATATCAATAAGTTCATCAACATCTCTTTTACATCTTGAAATCTTGCAATGTAGTGATTATACCAGAATCATTTTTTAGTTTTGTAGCTGAATTCTGAACTAGGAAGAGTCATATGTTTTATTTATTAAACTTCATTTTTTATTTTAATAAGTCATTCAATATGAATACCACTAATTCAACATCCTTTGCTCCTTTCTACCTTCCCTGTAGATTAACTCCTTCTCTGCTAGCTAAAATCATACACATGATTCCCCATCATCAAAAAAAAAATTCCTCATTTGATTCATATATCCCCACTGGCATACATCCTATATCTCTCCTCACTTGTGTGGCTAAGTATCTTGATAGGATTGCCTCACAGTAGTTGTTTTCACTGTGTTGCTTCTCTTTTCTTTGTATTTCCTGTGATCTAGTTCTGACCTCACAATTCAATTAGAACTGCTCTCTCTAACATTGCCAATGATTTAATTGTGAAATATGGTCACCCTTTTTTTCACTCCTTATCCTTCTTGATCATTTTGCAACTTTTGATACTGTCACTTGCTTTTCCCTTGATTCCTCACTAGGCTGAATTTCTGACTTTCCTCTACTTTCTCTTCAATGTCATTCAAATCTCTTCATCATGGAAGTTCATTCAACCTTTTATTCACATATTAGAAATACTGTCTCTCCCTCATTTCTTTATTTGATTGATTAATTATTCCAGGAAAATTCTACTTTAAGGAAGAATTCCAGGCTGAAATTCTTTTCATATCTCTCCAAGTTGTACTCCCGACTCTCCCAAATTTTCGCTCATCTCTTTTCTACCTGACAAAGTGTTTTTTTTCAATTCCCTTTAACCTGTTCAATTTTCTCAATACAAAATATACACTTTGAGGCAAAAACTATCTTTAATTTTTGCTCACATTTATATTCAAAGTGCTTAACACAGAGCCTGGAAAATAATACTTAATTGCTTTTTGATTTGTCTCTTGAAGTTTTCACGATGCTGCTCTCTTCATTCAAAATTTTCCTGTGTTTATATAGTCTACACAAAATATTTTGCATGATTTGTGCACAGTAGAAAGTGAATTCATTAAAAAAACAGAATGTATTTCTTTTGCTTTGTCGTCTTTTGTTTTGACTTTCTTTGTAGCAGCATTGTTTAATGTGGTGCTTACACATAAGCAAAATATGATGACATTGTAAATGGAGGTTTGGTCCTTGAATTAGAAAGACCTGAGTTCAGATGTGACCTCAGCCCCTTTTTATTTGTGTGCCCTGGGCAGGTTACTTAATTTTGTTAGTCTCAGTTACCTCAACTCTACAATGGGATGATACTAATTTTTACCTCCCAGAGTTGTGACAATCAAATGATATAATCTTTATCAAAAACTTAATACAGTGACTGGTACATAATAAGGACTTACTAAATATGTGTTTCTTTCATTCCCTGTTGACTGATTGTGTAGTGTATTCCCTGATTGGCAAGTGCTTTCCCTTTGCTATTTGTGTGTGTACATGAATATCCAGTAGTTTCCATTGTTTTCTTTTTTTCACTTTTAGAATCATTTTGATTATTTGTTAATCATCTACTTTAAAATTAATGAAAACAAATCAATTTTCTTATTTATCAAATTCAAGCATTTAGAGACACCTATTTGTCAAAAAATGTGATGTTAGAAAACAGGAAAATGTTGAGACTCTATAAATAAATCATTTTATCAAACAGAGTTCTTAGAAGTTATTTGTTGGTGTCTAAATTTAAGAGCTTAGCAGTTCACTCATAGAATAGTTAGCATAATTATATCTATGCTATATATCACTCCATGGTCATTAATTGATATTTCTAAATCCCTTAAATATGATAACTTTTCCATCCTGACTCTTGCCATTTTCCTGTGTCTTTGTTCCATAGTCTAGACATTAGGCAGAAAATAGTATCCACTAACACATAGACATGCCACACATAAGAAAACAAATAAAAACACATACAATATCTAGGTACTTATCTGTAGGGTCCTGTAGCAATGGAGCAATGTTTTTATTTTAAATGTCATCAATCCTCTAATACAAGATACCTGATTAGCATGGATTTTTGCCCAAGTCGATATAAAGCAGATCTTTCTGTTTAAAAACAGAGACTATCAGGAAAGTATTAGACTGTGATAAGAGTGACTTTAAAAATCAACAAAAGATCTCTGACCAACTATTTCTAGAAGATACACCATGAATTTAACTCAGTAGATATTTACCAAGTGCATACTATCTGTAATATATCTTGCTAAGTACTGGGAAAGTGCAACTTTTTGATAAGATACTTTGCCTATCCTTGTGTGTGCAATAGAAGAGTAGAAGAAAATGATACGTTAAAAGACAAATACTGTCAAGCAGGAGAAACAGATTAGAGAGGAAAAAAGCAAAGTGGCTAAGACTTGGGAAATATGATTAGGCTTCACAGAGTAGATAAACCTTTGGTTTTGACTTTAAGCAATAGATAAAAGTCTTTTCACACCCTTTTAATCCCTCTGTTTATTATTTTCTACTCAGAATATATATTTAGCACTTTTTTGTATATTTGTTTTGATTTTGGGGGAAAGAAAGAGTTTTATTATTCTATCTTAATTTTTTATTTAGTTAGTGTTTATTTTTCCTCATATAAAAACAAAAATAATTTTAACATTTTTTTGAAACAATGAGTTCCCCTATACCCAGGTAAGGTTGAAATGAGCGCAAGATTTAGATAAAAGGATGATACCATAAGCCAATTAAGAGAACAGGAATTGTCTTTCTGTCAGATCTAAGGAAATGGAATGAGTTTATGATGAAACAAAAGAAAGAAAATATTATAAACTGAAAAGTGGAGAATACTGATTACTTTTAATTAAAAAGGTTTTACACAAATGCAACCAATGCAACCAAGATTAGAAGGAAAGCAGAAAGCTGGGAAACAATTTCCACAGCTAGTGTTTCAGATAAAGGGCTCATTTCAAAAGTATATGGAATAATAGTCAAATTTATAAGAATCTCAGTCATTCTCTAATTGATAAATGGTCAAAAGATATGAACACACAGCTTTCAGATGAAAAGGTATAGTCAATGGAAAAATGCTCTAAATCATTATAGGTAAGAGAAATGCAAATTTAAACAGTTCTGCCTATTAGATTGACTAAAATGACAAAAAAGAAAAACAATCGATGTTGTTTGGAAGGGATGTGGGAAAACTGGTACACTACTGCATTGTAGATAGAGTTGTGAACTGGTTCAACCATTCTGGAGAGCAATTAGGAACTATGTCCAAAGGCCAATAAATAAATAAATGAATGAATAAATGAATAAATAAATAAATAAATAATAAATAAATAAATGAAACTGTGCATACATATTTATAAAGAAATTTTAAAGTTATACACTTTTTGCCTACTTATTTTTCATTGGACACTAATAATAAATGTATAAATAGGAAACCATTATGTTTCTATTTTCTAGAAAAGGAAATTAAGAACCCATGATCATACCACATAACTCCTAGTATATGTCTTCTGCATAATTTATAAATAAGTCTTTCTGCTCCCAAGGCCAACATTTTATGTACTGTACTAACTTGCTGTGCCTTTCAACTATTAGTATATGTCTAATGGTCCTGGGTCTCTGCCACAATGCCTGAATATATATATATATATATATATATATATATATATATATATATACACACACACACATATACACACACACACACACACACATATATATATATATATACTCGATCTTACTTCAATAGTTTGAAGATTTGTGATTTGATTTATCAACTGATTAGGTGACACCAATCTACATCTACAGATAATCTATCAGAATTTCTGAGTCCAAAACCTTTAGTACCTTGAAATCATCCTAGGGCTTAAAGTCATGAAACTTGGCTTAGCCAGTGTAACACTAAAGCTAAATAAGAAACCTTTTGTCATGAACAAAGCTCATCTCTAGTTTTGGAGAAAGATGATTAGCTTATAAATTATAATCAGATTCCAGAGGAAGATCTGAGAAGAATCCAAACATTTATCCTAATTAACATAACTATATGTTAATAGAGGAAATTCCCATGGAGGCATCAATATACCAATAAAATTATAGGTCATTGATATTTTTTTGTAACTTCTGAAAACTATATGTGAAACCAAAATCAGGATCTAATGAATGGATTAATTTGACTTAAGGGTGTGGGGTTTAGGGAGTGTTTTAGATCAAAAATCTTCTATCTCGAGGTTTTTTTCCTCAGATAATAAAGTCAAATTTTCAAATTGAGGAAAAACTTTAAAAAAATGGTAAAACTTGACATTTAAAAATTAATAATAAAATTATTTATAATTTTTGAGCAAGAAGTACCCAAGATGAATATTGAAAATATCATAAGAATGGCAATGTAATGTAATGATAAGAGCAGTGACTTAAAGTCAGAAGATCAGGGTACAAGTTCCAGATAATCCATTTTTTGTATAACCTTGAACAAGTAACCACCTCTCTGAAACTCAAGGTCTTTGTAAATTTGGATTATGGTGATATTTGTACTCTCTATTGAGTTAATTAATATAAAATATTTTGCAAGGTATTAATAATTTAGAATAGTATCTTTTTGGTTAAACATTAGGTATCGTTCTTGTTCATCATTTGAAACCAAAACATGATGCATAACTTCAAATGTGTCCTTCTTAAGTTGCCCTACTTTGTTTATATTGTTTTTCAAAATTATTGATACCATTGTGATTAAAGTTTAAAACAGTATCAAGAATATTGAGAACTATATCTAAGGTTTCCTGACATTGGAGGTGTGAAAATCAAGCTCATATGTTGCATGTAATCCCAAGACGTTCCAATACAGCTGAACCAGAGTAAAATAAAATTGAGACATATGTAATTAAATAAGTAAAAATTCATAAATAAAACATAAATAACATTAAATTTTAATAGTAAGTCAACATGTGTCCAACTGTGATCCTTATGTTCTTATCAGTGGCTCTTATTTCAATTTGAGTCTGGCACCAGTGCTTTGGAGAATAAATTCAGACTCTATCCACCCACTACACAAATTCAAAAACTCTTCAACTACATCAAATTGAAGATTCTTAAGTTATTTTTTTTCTCCCCATTCATTAAGTCTTACCTAAATGGTGCAATCCACCTAAACCTTTCCTTTGTGGAAAAGAAAATTGTGAGTTGTGATTTACAAAGGCCTTTGAAAGATTTTTCCCCCCAGAGACAACCTGATTTGAAATAGTGGAAAGTATATTGACTGATTAGAAGTCTAAACAAATTAGTGCTGATTAAGCAGAATTAGTTAACAGGCAATCAGTTTCTGACTGATTATACTGGCCTCAAGTGGCATAAAAACTGAACCAATCTGAAGACATCAATTTTTCTACCTGAGAAGTGTGTGAATTACCACAAAAAAACAGTGACTGAAGTAGATTCTCTTTAGTAGGAAGCAGAAATGATTCAAATCAGTTAGTCATGTTTTTATTTTTTTAATAAAATTTCTTTGAGATATATACATATATTAATTTTACAAAACTTATATTTTTTACTTTATACATCACCCCACTCCTGCTAGAGAGAAAGAAAATGAAGAAGAAAAAAAAATCAAAACTAAGTCTTCTTTTATAAAAGTCTCATGGTATAAGCAGAATGTGCTTTACCCATGGTTTCCCATCTCTGTAGTATTGTGGAGAAGTGTATATTCTTTCAACTACTTGAGTCTAATGTAAATTATTTTAATTTCATGGTTTTCAGTTTCAATCATTTTTCTACTTCATTGTTTCGTATTTTTATTTACAATTTATTGCAAGCAAAATTTTATATTGTTTTTCTGGTTCTGTTGGATTCAGATTGCATCAATACATAAATTTTTTCATGCTTCTATGTAGTTATTGCTTTTCAAAGCACAGTGATAATCCATTCAAACAGAGAAAGATCATTTGTTTAATCATTCTTAATGCATTTCTACTGTATTCCTGGGTTTTTGTTAATTATTTGTTTCATGATTTCTGTCTCCTATTATATTGTAAACTGCATGAGTATCATGGCTCAAAGCTTTTCCTTATACCAAATTTTTCCTTATATCAAATAAGGTTCTGATAAGTGGACACAGAAAACTTTTTTCAATAATAAAGGCATAATTCTTATAAAAGATGAGTATTAAGCTGAAACTTTAGGAATAGGGGAGCAATGTGAAGTTACCTGTATATTAACTTTAGATCTATATACTAGTTTTAATAATCTTTAAGTAGGGGGGCAGAGCCAACATGGTGACAAGAAGGGAACAAGTCTTAGGTGCTCTCTGATAAAACTTGAAACTAAGGACTCTAACTAAACTTTCCAGAGACAGAACCCACAGAGGGACCCAGCAAGGCAGTTCTCCTACTCAAGGTAACCTGGAAAAGAGCAGAAAGGCTCTGCTCCCCGGAGTCGGAGGGGCAGCCTGCCAGAGGGGTGGTGTGATAGAACCAAAGAACTTCAGCCTCCTGGAGGCAGCTCCAGGGTGCTGGGAGCCACGGCTAACAGCAGCGGGGGAGTCTCCTGACATGCACCCTGAGGAGCACCGGGCACAAAGGGGGGGAACAGCGGGGGACCTCTGCCAGAGTGAGCACATGGAGCCCAGCCCTCAGGGTACACAGCAAGCAGCTTGGTCTTTTGGCAGCACCCATGCAGGAACAGAAGCAGGTGGAGTCATTAAGCAGGAGCCTCCAGGGCATGAGACTATTGAGCTGAGGGAGGGGAGTGAAGAGAGACTGCAGAGCTCTGTCCTCTGGCCCTGGAACAGGACTCTGGGGCTCTGAACATATTCAGATCCTAATCACAGTCTAGGCCCCCCCCATAAAACAGCAGAGCCCCCCCCCACCTCAGCCCCATGGCAGAGGGGGGCTCATATGATTATTCACAGACCAGGAGGGAGGACAGAGCCTCACAAACCGCGACCCAAAAGCTCAGGAAGAAACCCAAAACCAGGCCCAGGCTAGGAAAATGAGCAAGCAGAGAAATAAGAGGAAGACAATTGAGAAATATTTTGCATATGAGCCCAAGAAGGATCAAAATACTCAGTCTGAAGATGAGGAAGCACAAGCTCCTACATCTAAAGACTCCAAGAAAAAACAGAAATTGGGCTCAGGCTATGACAGAGCTCAAAAAAGACTTTGAAAATCAAATGAGGGAGTTGGAAGAAAAACTGGGAAAAGAAAGGAGAGAGATGCAGGAAAAACATGAAAATGACGTCGGCAGCCTAGTCAAGGAAATCCAAAAAAATGCTGAAGAAAATAGCATGCTAAAAACCAGCTTAGGTCAAATGGATAAAACAGTTCTAAAAGTTATGGAGGAGAAGAATTCTTTAAAAAGCAAAATTGGCCAGATGGAAAAAGAGATAAGAAAGCTCTCGAGAACAAATCCTTCAGACAAAGAATAGAATTCAGGGAGATTGATGAATTTACCAGAAATCAGGAATCAATACTTCAAAACCAAAAAAATGAAAAATTAGAAGAAAATGTGAAATATCCTCTTGAAAAAACAACTGATATGGAAAACAGACTTAGGAAAGATAATTTAAAAATTACTGGAATACCTGAAAGTCATGATCAGGAAAAAAGCCTTGACATCATTTTCGAAGAATTACTACAGGAAAATTGCCCTGATATCCTAGAAGGAGATGGCAAAATAGAAATGGAGAGAATCCACTGATCCCCCAGAGAAAGAGATCCCAATAAACCAATCGATAGGAATATTATAGCCAAGTTCCAGAACTCCCAAGTCAAAGAGAAAATATTACAAGCAGCCAGAAGGACACAATTCAAATATCATGGAGCTGCAGTCAGGGTCACACAGGACTTAGCAGCAACTACATTGGAAGCTCATAGGGCTTGGAATATAATATACCAGAAGGCAAAAGAACTTAGAATGCAGCCAAGAATGAACTACACAGCAAGGCTGAATGTCCTCTTCCAGGGAAAAAGATGGATTCTCAATGAACCAGGGGAATTTTAAATGTTCCTTCTGGAATGGCCAGAGCTGAACAGAAGGTTTGATCTTCAGATGCAGGATTCAGGTGAAGCATGGAGATTGGAGGAGATGGGGAAAATATGAGGGACTTAATGATGATGAGCTGCATGTATTCCTCCATAGAAAAATGACACTGATAATACTCATATGAACCTTCTCAGTTAATAGAACAGGTAGAGGGAGCTTTTATAGTTGAAGTACAGGAGAAAGCTGAATTCAAAGATAAAATATGGTATAAAAATGGAGTCAATAGAAAAAAAAAGGGAAATGTAATGGGAGAGAGAAAAAGGAGAGGGGGAACAGGCCAAGATATTTCATATAATAATTTTTTTTCTTTATTACAAGGGGGGAGGCAAGGGGGAATGAGGGAACCTTTGTTCTCATCAGAGATGGCTAGGAGAGGAAACAGCAAATATACTCAATGTGGTATAGACATCTGGAGTAAGAAGGAGGGGGGAGCAGGGGGAAGGGGGTGGGGATGTGAATAAAGGAGGAGAGGATGGAACATGGGGGGAGACTGGTCAGATATAATACATTTTCTTTTTTACTTCTTGCAAGGGGCTGGGATTGGAAGTCCTGTCCAGGACCATAGGGCCAGGTGGATTCTGGGCCTAAGGGGTGGTATGGCGGCTCAGGGCTTCTTTGCCCCAGGACCAGGGATCTGTCTGGTGCGTCACTCAGCTACCCTATAGCAGAGTCAGAGTGAAAGGAGAGAGAAAATAGAGTACATGGTAGTGGAGAAATAAGAAAGGAGGGAGTTGCGATCAGCAATGGCAATGTTGGAAAAATATGGAAGCAACTTTTGTGATGGACTTACCATAAAGAAAGAGATCCACCCATGACAGAGTTGTTGGTGTTGGAACAAAGACTGAAGCACATTTTTTGTTATTATTATTTAGGGGAGGGTGCAGAGCAAATGGGGCTGGGTGCCCTGCCTGGGGCCACATAGCAGGGTGATCTTTGGGTGTCTGGGCCGGATATGGACCTGGGTGCTCCTGGCTCAAGGGCCAATGTTCTGTCTGCTACCCAGGAACCCCTACTATGATTACTATTTTATTTTATTTTGGGTCTTTTTTTGGTTTTTCTTTTTGGTTTTTGCAGGGCAGTGGGGATTGGGTGGCTTACATGTCACATGGCTGGGTGATTGTTGGGTCTACGGGGCTGGATGTGGGTTCGGGTGCTCGTGGCTCCAGGGCTGGTGCTTCGTCCATTGAGCCACCTGGCCATACCTACAATTATTACTATTTTTTTTAATTTTAATTTTTTTCTCTCCTCTTTACTTTATCCCCCAAGCAAGTCTATATTCATGGGGGGAGGGGTTTTGTTTACTCTTAAACAAGAATATTTTATTAATGTAAAAAAATCTGTACAAAATGAGAATTAAAAGTAAATTAAAATAAAATAAAACAAAATAATCTTTAAGTAAAACTCTCTGTGATCAGTTTGAGATAATTTTATTCTTACTACTCTGAAAGTGGGGGTGGGGCAGCTATGTGACACAGTGGATAGAGTACAGGCCCTGAAGTCAGGAGCACTTGAGTTCAAATATGGCCTCAGACCTTTAATAATTACCTAGATGTTTGACCTTGGGCAAGTCATTTAAATCCATTGCCTTGCAACCTCCTCCCTGCAAAAAAAACCAAAAACAAATCTGAAAGTGAATCAGTAGGTACAAGATGAATTGATATGGGTCAGGAGATGATCTCATTATAAAGGTTATATTTTTTCCTTTGTTTTATACTTTGCAATATATCTGTATTATATCTATATACAACACAACTTAGAGTTTAAGAGGGGAGATCTAGGAGAAAAATCACAATCTCTTAATTTTATAGTTAATACTGTAATTAGTATTCAGTTACATAACTAACCTATTTATATTCTCTTTAGCACTTAAGTTTTTAGACTTCTGTTGGTAGAATTTATGTTGCCATTATCCTAAATGAATTAGCCTGGGACACAAACTGATGGCTCAAATCAGACATCAGTTTTGCAGATTCTAAAAATATGAATCTTCACATGGATTTTAATTTAATCCTATTGTTGTAAACTAACAATCAAAAGATTTCTATAATTGCATTTTAATTCATGTATATATTGTTCTCTGTCATTGCATTAGTATGGATGTGACTTCATAAAGATATTATCTAAGGTTGTTAGTCTAAAGGAAGGACAAAATGTAAGAAAGTCCATAGAAAATATCTGGAGGGCTTATAGATGAGGTAAAGGAAGCAAATATAAGGCATGAAAATATTCAAGGATGAGGGGTGGCTAGGTGGCACAGTGGATAAAGCACCAGCCCTGGAGTCAAGAGTAGCTGAGTTCCAATCTGGTCTCAGACACTTAATAATTACCCAGCTGTGTGGCCTGGGACAAGCCACTTAACCCCATTTGCCTTGCAAAAACCTAAAAAAAAAAATCAGTGATTGAAACAAGATTTTTTTTTAGGTTTTAGGTTTTTGCAAGGCAAATGGAGTTAAGTGGCTTGCCCAAGGCCACACAGCTAGGTAATTATTAAGTGTCTGAGACCAGATTTGAACTCAGGTACTCCTGACTCCAGGGCTGGTGCTCTATCCACTGAGCCACCTACCTAGCCACCCCAAAAATAAGAATTTTAACCTGTGATAAAGTTTTGATTGGTTTCTTACAACTATCTTTAGCTATTACTTCTCCAAGATTTTAAGAGTAGTCTTTTGAAGTTACTCCACTTCTTTCATGCAGTTTTGGGATTTAAGAATTCACAAAACATTCAAATCAAAAAGGCAAAAAGCAAATTAATTGATTGTGACATATATTTAATCTTTATAGTGGAAAAAGGTATAAGATCTGAATCAAAATCTTCATAGTACAAAAGAATGAAGAAGGAAGAGCAAAGCAAGTATGGTTCAAGGCAAATGATCCATCAGGTCTTAGATACTGGAAGGGAAAATCATTGGAATTCATGTGCAAATATCCTAAGGCTATAGAAAAAAAGAGGAGAAAGATTAAGAGTCTTCATATGAAACCTTTTCTTTAGATTTAGTGTATCCAGGCTAATCCAATTACTCACCTCCCTTAGTTCCATTGGAGGGATTCTGGAATCTTCCACATGGGAAAACATGTTGCATAGTGACTAGAATATTTTGGGGGGAAATTTTGCTTCAAAGCAAATTTCTTCCATACTGTAAGAATCACCAGTAGGTCATCAATAGATGCCCAAATATGATTCTCAAATGAATCACTTGTTTTCTTTATAGCTTTATAGATACCATATAGATTTTTTTAATTTGAGAATCCAGATTACTGAGAACTGAGTATTTCTTGTTAATTCCCTTCTAAATAAAATGTTGGTGTTAATTCTCTTCTAAATACAATGATTCTGTATTTCCTCTGGAATAAAACATAAGTTTCTTCTTTTGGCTCTTAAAGCACTTAACTACCTGGCTCTTTCATATGTTTTTAAACATTGTTTTACATTGCATTCTTTGCTCTGCTCTATATTCCAGCCAAAGTGGGCTCCATGTTTCTCAAACATTTCTATAAGATTACAGTTTCAGACCACAGAAAAGAACTGAGTACATTTGGTAAAATGAACTCATCTCAAAGGCAGAAAAATTTAGGTCCAAGGAAATTAAATGACATATTCAAGTCATCAAGATCCTTGGAACTATAAATAAAATTTGAACTCACATTCTCTTCTTCCAGATTGAATGACCTTGTAATCTTCTACAATCAGATTAGTCATGAAAATCACAAGAGCCTAGGATTTACAAACTTCTTGATTCTTATCAAAACCAAGAATTCACATTCTGCAACCTTTGTCCAGTAGTTATTCCTTACTCTATCCCAACAGATTCAGTCTTTTTGACTTGCTATCTTTCCTTGTTCCATGTTTTGTTGCTGATTCTCTTTGCCTCTAATATTTCTGCTCCTTCTTTTACTAGCCCAGGCTTAACTTATCTTATTATAACCTTGCCAATTTTTGTAAATTTACAATGCCTTGTACACTGTTGTTTGCATTTAGTCCTTTAATTTACAATTTCTAAGGCATAATGGTAACATTTGAAGCCGAAAGGACTAGACATACTGAAATAAAGCTTTTAAATAATTACATTTTCTTACACTGAGAATATTTTGATATCCGTGGAGAAGCAATACATTATGATTCTATGTTGGTGTAAAGAGAAACCAGCAATAAAAAGTTATATATAGTTGCACATATAGGCACATATTTATTTTATACATATAATTGCATAAATCTGGCAAGGACATATGAATATGTATTCTCTCATATTATTCTCATGCATTTCTTAGCTCATATTTTAGATTCTACAATCTTTGAAAGAAGAACCTATAAAAAGAGGAAAGTTAGATTCAAAGAAAAATCTTGGGAGATGTAAGAAACTGTACCAAAAAAATAAAGTAATTACTCTATTATCATTGCCCATGACTGGGTTGAAGTTTTAAGCATGTTATTCAAGGGGGAAAAAGCAATATAATGTGATACAAGATGCTCTACCTACCCTATCTCTGAATATCTGATGAACAAAGAACCAGTTATTTCAAACAGAGAACGGAGAGAATAGATCTCTGGTTGGAACAAACAGTTTGACTGGTGTTTTGGGTTCCAGAGAGAGGTCAATTATAAGTATGTCATCATTCTTTACTTGTGGAACAAACTGATATAGTTTGTTGAAGGACAGTTGTTTTACATAGGAACAGGCAATTAATTTACTCAGAAAAACCTCAAGGTCTTGGAAAAATCATCCCTACTCTGAGAACTGAAAACAATGAAAATGATGTACTTTCTGTGGGAGGGAAAACCAAAGCAGTATGCACAAATTTATGTATCCATGATTTACTTTTGCTCAAATTCAGCAATATATAAAGGATACATGCCTCACAATTGCTTGGTTCTATATCAGGGAAAGATATGACATTCCTCACTCCCATCAAAAGTGCTTTTTCAGACCTCCCTGAAAGAATAAATATCCTCCCTGTTTGGGTGGAACCATATGGATTCAAATATCTGGAATGAAAGTCATCAAACATCTAAGTTCAGCTTTTATTGTTAGATTTCCTTCTGAAACATTGTTGCTCTCATTCCCTACATAATAATCTCTGCTTTGAATCTTCCACTGTTTAATAAGGAAGGAGACAAGGGTAGCCTTTGGCCTCTGCTTCTAAGTCTTTTCACTGATGGGTTTATGTATCTTAATTTATTTACCAAATAAAAGTGGAGTTGATCCAGTTTACTGCTTACATTATAAACTTGTCTTTCTATAATAGCATATGTCCGAAGGGTTATTTAGTTGACCTTATACCAGACTATAGGCTTGGAGATGGAGTATTATATAGTGAAGTTCTTCACAAAATTCCTAAACATAAGAAGAAATCAAAAGTATCCCAACTTATGTGAATGTGCATACATATACATATATATTCTTACTAATTAATACAAACATTTCTGACTTGGAATATCCTTTGCAGGGACATGTCCTTTCAATTATATTATACATATATAAGAAGAATTCATGGCAAACGTATTAATCATTTTTGGCAGTAATTACTCACCAGGGCAGAAAGAAATCAAGACAGAAATTGATCCATTCTTTTCCACCACTCCTAACTGTTATCTTTTTAGGTCCCTAAACTGAGCTATGAAGGAATCTAAATATTCTGATTGGAAAAGGGAAGATGATAGTGCATCCTTGGAATGGGGAGGGTTAATCAATTCAAGAGCACAGAGGCAGAAGACAGAAATCAAATTACATAAAAAGCTAGTGGACCACTTTGCCAGAATTCAGAGAATATGATGGCCCACAATATGGAAATCTTGGAAAAATCGATACAGGATAGAATATGGAGAGCTTCAATGACACATTTAAGACTTCTTTTTTCCTTTCCTGGAGGACATAAGGAGCCACTGAGAGGTTATAAGCACAAGCAAAATGTTTAGGATTGTGCTTTAGAATTATTATTTTTGGCAATGATGAGGAAAGATTGATTATAAAGAGAAGGAAGATGATTAGTAGACTAATAGACACATAGAGTAGAGAGGATGAAGATCTGAATTAAGGTGAATGTTATGACAGCAGGGAGAAGAGTGGTTATGAGAAATGTTATCAAGGTAGAATTGACAAGATAGGACAAACTGCCTACAAAGCAAAGAGAACAAAGGAAAAATCCAAGATGAATAGGAGGTTCTGAAACTTGGAGACTAAAATGCTCTTAACTGAAATAAAAAAGTTAATGGTGGGTGGGGAGAAGTGCAACAGATTGATGGAGAATAATGAATTACATTTTGAAAATGTTGAATTTAACAAATCAAACAGGACATGTAAATGAAGATGAAAGGGAGTCCAAGTATGAACCTCAACTAACAATGAGATCATAGTAAATATTTGGATTTCAAGGGAAACTAGGTGGCCCAGTGGATAGAGGACCAGCCCTGGAATCCAGGGGGATCTGAGTTCAAATCCAGCCTCAGATGTTTAATAATTGCCTAGTTCTGTGACTTTGGACAAGTCACTTAACCCCATTGCCTTTAAAGAAATGTAATTTTAAGAAATATTTGGATTTAATACTAATTTATATAAAATTCCTAAATTACTCCAGCAAGATACAATAAATAAAAACACAAAAGAGAAGCAAAATCAATTCATACATGTATAGACCTATCCATGGCAAACATGGACAGAATACACATATAAAATTTTAAAATATAGTTAAAAACAAAATCACCTAAAATGCTAGCAGCAGTAATGACGTTTAAGAAGGTAAGATAGGTTAAAATAAAAATCCCAATTAAAGATATTAAAAGGCAACTGTCATTGTCAATGTGGAAAAATTTTAAAGAAATTAAGAATAGAGATAGAAAAATATAAATAAATAATAATTTATAATATCAAACAAAAAATGATTTAGACATACTTCAAAAATTCACAAAACCACAGTAGACTCACTATTAGAAATACACAGCACAGAATATTGGAAATGTAGGCTCAAAAATTGTTATCTGGGGTGGTTAGGTGGTGCAGTGGATAGAACACCAGCCCTGGAGTCAGGAGTATCTGAGTTCAAATCTGGCCTCAGACACTTAATAATTACCTAGCTATGTGGCCTTGGGCAAGACACTTAATCCCATTGCCTTGAAAAAAAACCTAAAAAAATTTTTATCCAAACTATTAGAAAATTCAAATATCTGACAGACTACAGATCATGTTACAGAAACTTCTGTATTACTAACAGCACATATAACTTCAAAAATATTCTACCCCCCACAAAAAAAAATTCCTGGAATGGAAAAAAAACACTGTCAAACTACAAAGAGAAAGGAACCAAAAGACCAACAAGGAAGCAATTAATCAAATTCTAAAGAAGCAAAAATGAGGTATTAAAAATTAAAGAAACACTAATAAAAAGCATTAATCAATAACCCTTGTTTGCATCTTTGTACTTGCCTTGCACTTTTCAATACAAGATTGAGATACCCTAAAATGCAAGAGACAACACCTGATTTCATGGAGTATAAAATTTAATGGAGGAGACAACATCCGGAAAAAAAAAATTGTTCTTGTTCTTGTTACCTCATTTTCAGATTTGTATGTCTTTCTGTGATCCCAGCTGAGGTTTTCTAGGCAGGGATACTAGAGTGGTTTATCATTTCCTTCTCCATCTGTCTTTTACAGATGATGAAGTGGGACAAATGGGGTCAAGTAACTTGCCCTACTAATCTCGCAGCTAATGTCTGAGGTCAAATTTGAACTCAGGACCTCCTGTGCTCTATTCATCAAATCATCTGACTGCCCTAAGAAACTATATCCAAAATAGATATGTAAAGGATATATAGAAAAATCAAAAAAGGAAAACACTGAGATCAAGAAGGATGAGAGGAGGCATCTTATAGAGTGTGGGATTTTAATTGGGACACAAAGGAAGCCATGGAGATCATTAATCTGACTATAAGAGGGAATGCATTCAAGATATTGAGAGACAGCAAGAGAGAATACCTACAGGTGAGAGATGGAGTATCTTATTTCTCTAACAGTCAAGAGATTTGAGTACTTATTGGGGACAAAGATGTAAGAGGACTTGAAATCCAGGAAGGGTCTAGTTTATGAAGGATTTTAGATGCCAAATCAAACATTTTCTTTTTATTTATTTATTTATTTTCATCCATATGCACATGCATATTTTCAAGGTACAAAATTTCTTTCCACCCTCCCTTGTCACCCTCCTCCCCTCATAGGTGAATGGTCAGGTTAGCATTGTACATGCGTATTTTTTTATAAATATGTTTAGGGGGTGCCTGGGAACACCAGCTCATGTCAGTAGAAAAAGTTTCCTGACCAGTCAACCCAGGGAACACCAAGCACAACTTGAAAGATCAGCAGGGAAACCTCTGCAATAGTGAGTACAGGGCCCAGTCAGAGTGACCCTCAGAACAGCCATGGTCCTCAGAAGCCCAGATCTTAAGATATGGAAGCAGGTCCTCAGAGGTGCCTAGAAAGGAGCCAGCAGCAGCTGCTCCCAGAGCATTCAGTCTAAGAATGAAAAGGGGGTGGGGGAGACTGTCAAGGTCTCCCTCTGTCCCTGGGACAGGACTTTTGTGATTTGCCCATATTCAGACCTGGACACAGTCTGGGCCCCCCATAATACTATAGCAGAACAAGTATACTGCTAACATCTCCAGGGCAGAGGGGAGGGCTTGTGAGTCATCCACACACCAAAGTCCAAGTCAGGCATCAGAGCCTTCTATAAGATCTTGAAAGAGCTAAGGTCCTTGTGGGGGTGTTCCAATAATATTCAAAAGCTCAGAAAGCACCCCCAAAACCAAGGCACAGTCTGGGGAAATAAGTAAACAGTATAAAAGGAACCTGACCACAGACATTTACTTGGTCCTATTGAAGATCAAAACACACACTCAGAAGATGACAAAGTCCAAGCTTCTGTAGACAAAGCCTCCAAGAAAAATTGGAGTTGTGCTCAGGCTATGATAGAGCTCGAGAAAGATTTTGAAAATCAAGTAAGGGACTTAAAGGAAAAATTGGGATGAGAAATAAAAGACATGGAGGAAAAACATGAAAACCAAGTCAGCAGCTTGGTGAAGGAGATTCAAAAAATACTGAGGAAAACAACATGTTTAAAACGAGTTTAGGTCAAATGGATAAAGCAGTCCAAAAAGTTAATGAGTAGGGTGGAGCCAAAATGGCGACAAGAAGGGATCGAGTCTTAGGAGCTTTCTGATAAAATTCATCAGCTAAGGACTCTAACTAAACTTTCGAGAGACAGAACCCACAAAGGGAGCCAGTGAGGCAGTTCTCCTACTCAAGGTAACCTGGAAAAGAGCAGAAAGGCTCTGCTCCCTGGGGTCAGAGAGGCGGACCACCAGAGGGGTGGCCCACCAGAGCCAAAGAACCTCAGTCTCCCGGAGGCAGCCCCAGGGCGCTGGAGGTCTCAGCTCACAGCAGTGGGGGAGTCTCCTTAGCTGCACCCCGAGGAGCACTGGGCACAAAGTGGGGGAACAGCGGGGGACCTCTGCCAGAGCAAGCACGTGGAGCCCAGCCCTCAGGGCACACAGCAAGCAGCATCTTCTTTCCCCAGTCCTGATCCAGGGAACAGAAGCAGGCCAAGCAGGTAAGCAGGAGCCCCCAGGGCATGAGCCCATTGAGCTGAGGGAGGGGAGTGAAGAGAGACTGCCTAGCTCTGGGGCTCTGACCACATTCAGATCCTGACCACAGTCTAGGCCCCCACCCCATAGAACAGCAGCCCCCCCCAACATCAGCCCCTTGGCAGAGGTGGGCGCTTATGGTCATTCACAGACCAGGAGGGAGGACAGAACCTCACACACTGAGACCCTTGTGGGAGTGTCCCAAAAGCTCAAGAAACACCCCAAACCAGGCCGAGGCTGGGAAAATGAGCAAGCAGAGAAACAAAAAGAAGACTATTGAGAAATATTTTGCAAATGAGCCCAAGAAGGACCAAAATACTCAGTCTGAAGATGAGGAAGCACAAGCTCCTGCATCTAAAGACTCCAAGAAAAATAGAAATTGGGCTCAGGCTATGATAGAGCTCAAAAAAGACTTTGAAAATCAAATGAGGGAGTTGGAAGAAAAACTGGGAAAAGAAAGGAGAGAGATGCAAGAAAAACATGAAAACGAAGTCAGCAGCTTAGTCAAGGAAATCCAAAAAAATGATGAAGAAAATAGCATGCTAAAAACCAGCTTAGGTCAAATGGATAGAACAGTTCAAAAAGTTATTGAGGAGAAGAATGCTTTAAAAAGCAAAATTGGCCAGATGGAAAAAGAGATAAGAAAACTCTCTGAGGAGAACAAATCCTTCAGACAAAAAATAGAATTCAGGGAGATTGAAGAATTTAACAGAAATCAGGAATCAATAATTCAAAACCAAAAAAATGAAAAATTAGAAGAAAATGTGAAATATCTCATTGAAAAAACAACTGATATGGAAAACAG
Organism: Macrotis lagotis; assembly: GCF_037893015.1. Lineage (NCBI taxonomy): Eukaryota > Metazoa > Chordata > Mammalia > Peramelemorphia > Peramelidae > Macrotis > Macrotis lagotis. Next base: position 92,812,246 of record NC_133665.1, read on the forward strand.
ACTTAGGAAAGATAATTTAAAAATTACTGGAATACCTGAAAGTCATGATCAGGAAAAGAGCCTTGACATCATTTTCAAAGAATTACTACAGGAAAATTGCCCTGATATTCTAGAAGCAGAGGGCAAAATAGAAATGGAGAGAATCCACCGATCCCCCAGAGAAAGAGATCCCAAAACACAAACCCCTAGGAATATTATAGCCAAGTTCCAGAACTCCCAAGTCAAAGAAAAAATATTACAAGCAGCCAGAAAGATACAATTCAAATATCGTGGAGCTGCAGTCAGGATCACACAGGACTTAGCAGCAGCTGCATTGGAAGCTTGTAGGGCTTGGAATACAATATACCAGAAGGCAAGAGAGCTTAGGATGCAGCCAAGAATGACCTACCCAGAAAGCCTGAATGTCCTCTTCCAGGGAAAAAGATGGACTTTCAATGAACCAGGGGAATTTCAAAGGTTCCTTTTGTAATGGCCACAGCTGAACAGAAGGTTTGATCTTCAGATAAAGGACTCAGGTGAAGCATGGAGATTGGAGGAGAGGGGGGAAATATGAGGGACTTAATCGGGATGAACTGCATGTATTCCTGCATAGAAAAATGACACTGATAATGCTCATATGAACCTTCTCAGTTAATAGAGCAGGTAGTGAGAGAGGTTTTATAGTTGAAGCACAGGAGAAAGCTGAATTCGAAGTCAATAGAAAAAATAGAAAAATAGAAAATAGAAAATAGAAAAAATAGAAAAAAAAAGGGAAGTGGAATGGGAGAAAGAAAAAGGAGAGGGGGAATAGTCTAAGATATTTCACATAATAAGATTTTTTTTATTACAATGAGCTATTGCAATGATATGGAAGGAGGTAGGCAAGGGGGAATGAGGGAACCTTTGCTCTCATCAGAGATGGCTAGGAGAGGAAACAGCAAATATACTCAATGTGGTATAGACATCTGGAGTAAGAAGGAGGGGGGAGCAGGGGGAAGGGGTGGGGATGTGAATAAAGGAGGAGAGGATGGACCATGGGGGGAGAGTGGCCCGATATAACACATTTTCTTTCTTACTTCTTGGAAAGGGCTGGGAATGGAAGGCCTGCCCAGGACCACAGGGCCAGGTGGATTCTGGGCCTAAGGGGTGGTATGGAGGCTCAGGGATTCTTGGCCCCGGGACCAGGGATCTGTCAGCTCCGCCAATCAGCTACCCTACAGCAGAGTCAGAGTGAAAGGAGAGAGAAAATAGAATACATGGTAGTGGAGAAATAAGAAAGGAGGGAGTTGCGATCAGCAATGGCAACAGTGGAAAAATATGGAAATAACTTTTGTGATGGACTTATCATAAAAAGAATGAGATCCACCCATGACAGAGTTGTTGGTGTTGGAACAAAGACTCAAGCACATTTTTTGTTATGATTATTTGGGGGAGGGTGCAGGGCAAGTGGGGCTGGATGGCCTGCCTGGGGCCACATAACTGGGTATTCTTTGGGTGTCTGGGGCCGGATTTGGACCCAGGTGCTCCTGGCTCAAGGGCCAATTCTCTGTCTGCCACCCAGCTACCCCTACTATTATTACTATTTTATTTCATTTTGGGTCTTTTTTTTCTTTCTTCTTTTTTTTTTTTTTCGGTTTTTGCAGGGCAGTGGGGATCGGGCGGCTTGCATGTCTTATGGCTGGGTAATTGTTGGGTTTACGAGGCTGGATGTGGACTGGGGGCTCGTGGCTCCAGGGCTGGTGCTTCGTCCATTGAGCCACCTGGCCATACCTACAATTATTACTACTATTTTTTTTATTTTAATTTTTTCCTCTCCCCTTTATTTTTTTCACCCAAACAAGTCTATCTGTATTCATGGGGGAGGAGGAGGGGTATTTTGTTTACTTGTAAACAAGAATATTTTATTAATGTGAAAAAAACATTTGTACAAAATGAGAATAAAAAAATAAATTTAAAAGGAAAAAAAAAGTTAATGAGTAGAAGAATACCATAAAAAGCAGAACTGGCCAGATTGAAAAGGAGATAAGAAAGCTTACTAAAGAAAACAACTTCAAATGTAGAATGGAACTAAAGGAAGCTGATGACTTAGCGTAAAATCAAGAAAATATAAAATAAAGTCAAATGAATGAAAAACTAGAATAAAATGTCAAATATCTCATTGAAAAAAATAACTAATCTGGAAAACAGATACAGAATAGACAACTTAAAAATTATTGGGTTACCTAAAAGTCATGATCAGGAAAAGATCCTTGACTTCATTTTTAAAGAATTTCTACAGGAAATTTTCCCTAAGATCATAAAAGGAGAGGGGGAAAATAGGAATTGAGAGAATCCATGAATCTCCTGCTGAAAGAGATCCAAAATAATAACTCCTAGGAATATTATAGCCAAGTTTTAGACCTCCCAAGCCAAAGAGAAAATATTACAAGCATTCAGGATCATAGGAATTAGCTGCATCTACATTAAAGGCTCGTAGGACTTGGAATATAATATTCTGGAAGGCAAAAGAGCCTGTAATGTAACCAAGAATCAGCTAGTGAACAAAACTGAATATATTCTTTCAAGGTAAACAGTGGGCATTCTATGAAATAGTGGAATTACAAATGTTCCTGTTGGAATGACCAGAATGAACAGAAAGTTTGATCTTCAAGTATAGGATTCAGGTGAAACATAGAGAGGGTGTGCAGGGGGGGCAAATTATGAGGGACTTAATGATAATGAATTGTGTGTATATCTTCCTGGGAAGATGATATTGATAACTCATATGAAGCTTCTTATTTATTAGACAGATAGAAGGAGCTTTTATAGATAAGGCACAGGAGAGAGCTGAATATAAAGGTATAATATACTGCAAAAATGGAATCAATGAGTGAAAATGAAATGTACTGGGAAAAAGGGAAAGGAGAAGCAGAATGGGCTAAGATATTTCATATAAAAAGTCAAGAAAAAAGCTTTTGCAATATATCAGAAGGGGGAAAGGTAAGGAGGAATGAAGAAGTCTTCATTCTCATTGGAAATGTCTCAGTGAGAAAATAACACACATATTTAATAGGGTATAGAAATCTAGAGGAAAAAGGAGAGTAAGGGAATGGGAGAAAGGGGGCAGGGGGAGGGGAGGGCAGATCATAGGAGAGGGTAGTCAGATACAACTTATTTCTTTTTTTCCTTTTACTTTTTTGCAAGTTGGTGGGATTGGGTGACTTGTCCAGGAGCATGTGGCTGGTTGGTTGCTGGGTCTCTGGGGTGGGATGTAGGCTTGGGGCTCCTGGCCCCAGGGCTGTTGCTCTGTATACTAGACCACTTGGCTTCCCCACAGCACACATTGGAAGAGGGACAGAATGAGAGAGAAATTATAATAAATAGGAGTGGGTAGTATTGGATGGAGGGGAATTATAATCAGCAACAGCACCTGTGGAAAAATATGGAAGTAATTTCTCTGATAGACTTATGAGAAAGAATGCAATCCACTCCAGAGACAGAGCTGATGGTATCTGAACACAGAAAGAAACACATTACTTTTTCTCTTTCTTTCACTTTATTTCTCGTGAGGCTTTTTAAAAATTATCTTTGTGGGAGGAAGGGGGATTATAAGACTATTTTAGTAATGTGTAAATAAATAAAAATGTAAATAAAAGCAAAAAAACATGTTTACAGATTATTTTCAGTATGATTAATTAGAATTAAGGGAAAGATATACATAGATAATTTTTATAAAATCTTCATCAGATTCTGAAGGTTGCGAGTATGTGTGTATGATTTTTTTGTTTTGATTTTCTTCCTCTGGATGTGGATAACATTGTCCATAGCCAGTCTAATATTGTTGCCCTAGTTCTCTGAACTGCTGAGAGGAGCTGCTTTCATTAAGGTTGATCATCTCACAATGCAGTTGTTAAGGTGTACATTGTTCACTTGGTTCTGCTCCCCTCACTCAGCATCAGCTCCTGTATCTCATTCCATCATTCTCTAGAGTGCAAGCAATCATGGCTTCTTATTGAACATCAATATTCTATAGTATTCATGTACCATAACTTGTTTAGTCATTCCCAATTGATGAGCATTCCCTTAATTTCCAATTCTTTTCCAATACAAAAAGAGTTGCTGTGAATATTTTGGACTTTCCCCTTTTTATATTTTCTTCTTACTATAGACATAGAATATTGGAATTGCTTGTAAAAGTCTATGAACAGTTTTATTGCTCTTTGGGCATAAAATCATACATTTTACATTTGTTTTTCCCAGAGGCAATAGAAAGGTACTAAATTTTATTGAATATTGTGTTGATATGATTGGACTTATGCTTTAAGAAAAGCATTTTTGTGACTTAATGTTGGATGAATTGGAAAAAGCAGAGATTTGAGGCAGGTAAATCCACCAGTAGGAGATTATATTAGATTAGGTTTGACAGAAGAAGAGACTTCACTATGTCAGAGGAGAAACTGAAGCATAGAGGAGGAATGTTGCAAAAATGAAATCTTAAGATTCAGTAACTGACCAAATATGGGAAATGACAATAAGGAATTTGGAATGATTCCTAGATTTTGAACCTAATTAACAGGGAGGACTTTGTTATTTCTACATACAATAATATGGAAGTGGTTAATAGAAAAGATAAGGACTTACACTTTGGATATACTGAGTTTAAGATATCTAATGGGCACCTAAATAAAGAGATAATTTACTAAAGAATGTTACATAGAATAACAGAGTACTTAAGTAGTTTAGACTTTGACTCAGTTATCTACTCAACATAACTTAGCATGGTAGATAGGATGTTGAGAAACAATCACATTCTAAATCACTTGCAGAGACATCACCCTTTTGAGAAAACCTCTGATTAAATACAATAAGAATTTATTAAACACAGTCATGTCCATGACACAATCTTCAGGCAACAAACATGTCAGCTTAAGCACGTTTAAAAATAAAACTAAGACAGGTGTTTCAAACATATGAATATGCTCTCAGTCTTACATAATTCACTAAAGGGAAGTTCAGGGAAATGTACAAGGGAAAACAATTTCAAGTGTTCATGGGTAAATCTATCCTTGAAGATGAAAAAACTGTAAATTAAAGTAATATACATGTTTAATAACATTACACAAAATAACATTATGTAGATTTTTCAAAACTTTGATAATAGAAATAAATGTGTGTATTATTCTATTAGAGAATGATTTTAAAAAATCTAATAATTAAAATGTCAAATGAAATAGGTTAAATTACCCTCTAAGAAACAGAACAGAATATATTGAGAAGCAGATTCTAGCATTATAATTCTTTTAGAAAACAAAGCAAATTCACAAATATTCAAATAAATTAAAATACTGATCTACAATTTGTCATTTAATGAATCCTAATTAGAGCTGGAAGGGATTTTAGAGTCCATCAAGTCTAATTTATTCATTTTCTACAAAAGAAAACTGAAACTCAGAGTGGTAATATGATTTCTCCATGGGAATAAGCATTGGTGGTAGGATTTGAACCTGTCTGCCTAATTCCTTATTCAATATCTTGTCCACTACACCATACCTTCTTCAACCAGACCTCCCATAACCTTCATTTATTTATCTGTAGAATCAAGGTGATAGTGTTCATACTGATGATTTTAGTTTTGTAGTGAGAGCATCTTGTAAACCTGAAAGTTCTTCTAGAGATAAGTGACATTATGTTACTGGGAAATTTCAGGTGAGGAAATTCCTTCTACAAAAACACATCAGCATCTGCTCTGATTTATATTTTTAGAGTTTCCTGGCACATTGAGAGGCTAAGAAACTAGCTCAGTGTCATATAGTCGATATATGTCAGAAGTAGCAATTTAAACAAATTGTATAGTTTTTTCCCCTTGAATTCAAAGCTAAATCTTCATCATCTAAACTAGTCTTGTTACTTCTAATTTTTATTATTCTCCTCACAAAACTGCAAGAGGTATAATTGTTGCCAATGTCATTAAATAATTTTTTCTTTAAATTTTTTATTTATTTACTTGAGTATTAATAGAAACAATGACATTTTATTCTATAAAATTTCTGCTTAAAAACTAAATTATTCTTCAACATAAGTACATCAAATAATTTTGTGGCAATATTCATGAAAAAAATTTATGTAGAATTGCAAAATGTGTAGATTTTTTTAAAAAAAGAATCTATAATTGACACATGCATCCAAGTTGCTACCCTCAAGAAGATTTAAAGCAATTTATAAAGAGAAAACACAAATATTAATAACCATATGAAATGATGCTCAATTCCTTAGTGATCTGAGAAATGCAAATAAAAAAGTTAAGATAACATAATTCTCTCACTATAAGGGCAAAAATACCCCAAAATGATAAAATTCAATGGCGGTGGATCTAGATGCTAAGCAGGAGCAGGCACTTTAGATAACAATGACATGATAGGAATAAGTTCACAAAAACTAACTATTGGGAAAATCTCAATTTTTTAAATAACCAAAAAGAAAAAAAGGTCCTAATTATTTAAAAAACTCTTCATATTTTATACACATGTGTACATAAACATGAACACGCATATATACATGTTTGTTATATATATTATTCCATCATGTCTCATATATTATCATAAATAATACAGATAGATTGATTGATATACTGAAAGTTATATGTCCAAAATTGGTGAATGAATCATTATTTATTAATGTAATGAAATAATATTGTATTTTTTGAAGTAAGGAAAAGAGTGCTTATAAAGCACTTCTAATGTGTCAGACATGATGCTAGCAGCTGAGAATACAGAAACAAACAAAAAAATTGTTTTTGCCTTCAAGTAGATTTCATGTTAATAATGTAAGACACATAAAGGGAAGTGAAAAGATAGTGAAGTGGGGAAGAATATGAGGATACCCAGTGTGATAAGATTTTTAAACCAGAGAGTTAGAAACATAGTACAGAAGAGAAATAAGTCTAAAACTCCATCAATCTATAAAATGGAGAGTTCACCTGGAATTTATCAATGGGAAAAGGAGGTAGAATTTCCTAACAGAGAGATAATTCATTTTGAGACTGTCTTGGTTACTTGGATGTTCCAGGACAAGAAAGCCCCAGGAGCCATGGGATGTCACAAGATGAGACATTATTATTTGGAAATCCCAGAGTCATAAAAAAAAGTCTGTAAGTGGAAGGAAAGATCAGTAGTGTACATGGAAATACATAGTCCCCCCCCCCACAATTGTAAACATATTAGGGATTTCCCCCCTTGTCTTTTGCTCTTAAACTATGAATGTAATCATAACCAAAAAAAATGCTGTTATTTGCATTCTAAAAACTTTCCTTTTCTCTCTTGGTGGATCTCTTTCTTTCTCTACATCCCCTGCCGCCCCACACACCAAGAAATGCATTATTGTTCTGTAGAAAGTTTCCCCAAATGCTACTTCTCATCTATATGCTTTTCAGTGACTTCAAATATCATAGAAAAATAATTCATAGCCAAGAATATGAATCTGTTTTCTCAGAAACCAGACTCCTTAGAGTGCTAATAAATCATTTTTGCTTTCAGTTTGGGCTCACAGTCATTAAAACCTCTACTGATATGTGCTTCTCCCAAGAAGTTACAAGAATTCTTCTACAATATCAAACAATGAAAGAGGAGTCAGTTGAACTTTTATATTGTTAACAACTTTGTTCGTACAAAGAAACAGAGGGTACAAAGAGAGAAGCCAAGATATTCAGGAAAAAAGAAGAAAAGGAACCAGGTGGTTTTGATTGTATGATACTTGGTCTCTCCACTCTGGTAGTATATATTAATGAAAAGCTAAAAGATAAATTATTTAGAGTTAGAAGAAATCTTAGCTCTTCTATTTTTAGTTGAAGTAAATGAGACCTAGAAAGGGGAAGTGATTGTTTTGCCTATATAATCCTAAAATTTGGACATTGATTTTTGATTCAGTGATTTTTTTAATCTGGTGGATTGCAGTTTGTGTTAGACATTATGTCTTAAATGTCTCAGATTTTAGTACTTCAACAGTGGTGTATGTGAGGGGATAGGTCAGGGTAGGTTTGTACATGGATGTATTTACTCATTTTTGTCCTTCATTCTCGAAGAGGACCACAACATCAGTGATGTGATGCAAAGCCAAGCCTATGAATTGGATTTGAGTAGGGGTAGGGGGATGGCTGTGCTAAATCACCAATCTCACTTTCTCCTCCAGAGTCATCTGAGTCCAGTGGTCAGATAAGAATCAGGATGACTGGAGTTGGTCCTGAATATGAGGCAATCAGGATTAAGTGATTTACCCAAGATCAAACAGCTAGTAAGTGGCAAGTGACTGAGGCTGGATTCAAAGTCCAATCCTCCTGACTCCAAGGCCAATGCACTATAGGTAAGCATACCTATTCACTGAAGTACTGAATCTTGAAGAAAGAATAATAGGAAAAGAAGATGCTGGTTATGTTGATTTACCCTAGGGTTTTGTTTGATATTTTCTGGATTACTTACAATAGTCATTTCAACATCAATCACAGTTAAGACCATCCAGAAAGAATCTGTGATATTCTAATATTTTGAGTTCATTTAAGCCTTGTACCTGTGAAACATGAGAGATAGTAAATTCCATTTGGGTGTGGCTGGAAATTCTGTCATTGCTTTCATAAATTCTCTGTGTCTTATTAACAATCTCTTATTCCTTTAAATTTTGTCATGCTCTCATCTCCTCTCTAGTATCTTTCCATTTTGTCAAGGAGAAAATGCTTTTCTTATTACAAGGAAACAATTACCACACTATATTTTTTTCCTTTCATTTTATAGTAAGGAATGTCATGACTCTAAGGCATATATGTGTGCTCTTTTTGTTTTCTTTTCTATTTCTAGGTTCCACCAGATGTACCTCCCCAAAGAAATACCTATGTTTTCAATCCATGAAGAATCCATTTCAGAATAATGACTAAGAATCTAAAATCTGTATTCAAGCTGTCTCCTGTCAGAAAAAGCACAGCATGAAAATCCTAGTACATGGTCACTTGGTACTGATTGTCTGAAACCTCCTGCTTGTGCCAGTTATTTCTTCCATAGCAGGTGCTGGTACAGTGAGATTAGATAGCATCTCAATAAAAATGACTCCTACAGATAGGAAAAATACACAGTCTGTCCAGGTTATTAAGAGGGATAAAACAGAAATATCAGTATTTTAGGAAAAAACAAATATTAATATATTTTAGTTCCATACTTAGATAGAATACAGAAAATAAATGCCTAAGTTCTTTGGATTATTCTGTCTTACATTGAATGAAATTCTAAATAATTTTATATGCCATTTCCATTAAGTAATGGTTCTAAAAGAAAGGATAAGGGAAATAATTCTAAATTTAATCTGCAATATTTTTGATTAGGCGATTTCTCTGATTTGGGGTGGGGATACCTTGAGTAATGAGAGAATATGAATGGATAGAAGATAAATGGGGAAAACAGATGTCTAGAGAATACAAGTAAAAGTTAAACATGTCAGTTTTCTGTGTGTAAAGGACACTATAAATATATATATATATATATATGTATATCGGGGCAGCTAGATGGCGCAGTGGATAGAGCATCGGCCTTGGAGTCAGGAGTAACTGAGTTCAAATCCAACCTCAGACACTTAATAATTACCTAGCTGTGTGGCCTTGGACAAGCCACTTTAACCCCATTGCCTAGTAAAAAAAAATATATATATATATATGTATATATATACATATATATATATATCCATTTATCTATCTGTCTAATGTTCTCTGATGATATCACATTTTTTTCTGAGTTATGTGGAATTATATGTTGTTACTCTTTACTGTATTTTTTTTCTAGGAGTCTTCACTGGTTTCATGGTTAGCATGCTTCTCTCTGTATCAAATTATCTTTTTCAGGACAATTTATCTCTTTTTGCTTCTAGCTACTAAAGTTCAATAAGCAGAAGCCTTCCTTTAATAAGGATAGGTGGGCTAATGCTATGCATTGCTACTACTATGCACCAACATACCCCAAAATCTATGAGTCAACAAAAAGTTAATCAGATACCTCAGGTTAGGATTAAGAATATTTTTTTGTTGTCTTTTATGTGGTGATGATTTGAAGTCCATAGGAATGGCAAGTGTCATACCTGTCAAATTTATATGTCTACAGAGCACATATCATAGCTAGAATGTTTCAAATCTCATGTGCATATGTGTACATATATGAATGTGCATATATGCATATGCATGTATGCATAATATATATATATATATATATTTATATGTACATATGAGTAATATCCTAAAGGGACGTTATTATCATATTTCTCCTAAACTCTACTGAAAATCATGTCTCTAATTTCTTCCTTAAAAGAATCAGCATCTATTGAGAGAACAAATTGATCTAGTTAAAACATATAGATTCCACATTACTACATTTATTATTGATTTGAATTAGCTAGATTTTTGCATTGTTTATCCATCAGAAAACTTGAGATCTTTTATACATGTGAAAAACATCACCTGATACTGAAAGCACAGTAAACATTCCCCCAAATATTGAGAATTATGCACTTATATAAAATCCATGTACATAATTAGATTTTAACTCCAGAAAACTTCAACAAATAAAGTCTCAATGAAGCATGCTACAAAGGGTACACACGTAGCTATAATTCAATGGGTTTCCATTGCTATTGCACAGAGAACACAAAATAGTGTTTCTTGTTTCCTTGGTATGGTATTGGACTTGGAACAAGGAAAAAGCAAGAACTGAACTGGGAGTAGTATGACAGTGTGAGCATGAGGATATTTTTTTGATTGTTATTTGTTTTTTTTGCCTCCTTTAACCCTGGGTTAGTCAACCATATTATCTAAAGAGAAAAGCTACTTCAATTTAGGGTATCTGTATCCTCTAAACCCTTTCAATAATAGCTTTAACCCTCTTAATTAGGTGTCAGTGGAACTCCATCCCTTCCCCCCCCCCCCCAGAGAAGGGGACCATGTCAAATTTTATTTGATACATAGGTTATTTTGCTATACTGTCTACTCCTTTTAATGTTTTCCTCTCTATGGGGGGGCACAGGAATGAAATGATAAATGTAGATGAGATAAAATATTAATAAAAATACTACTTAAAAATAAACTATCTAAAATAAAATTATGCAACCAAGTCTAATATTGGTTGCATCATTTTATTTGAGATAAAACAAGCTATTCCCCAATTGCTGCTATTGTTGTTTGTTCTTTGTTCTCGAAGAGAACCATGACATGACATGCATGTGAACTGGATTTGAGTGAGGCGTTCCTGCACTGTCATTAGCCTCATTTTCTCCTCCACAGTCATCAGACCCAATGCCCAGATAAGAATCAAGATGATTGGAGGTGGCACTGGATGTGAGGCAATCAGGGTTTAGTGACTTGCTTAAGGTCATCCAGATAAGAAGTCTCAAGTGTCCAAAGTCACATTTGAACTCAGAGTCTCAACTCCAGGACTAGTACTCTATCTACTCCAGCACCTACCTCCTCCCTTGTCAATTGATAAATGCTCAAAGGATATAAACAGGTAGATTTCATTTGAAGGTAAAGCTTTGTATAGTCATATAAAAATGTTCTAAATCACTATTGATTAGAGGAATGCAAATTCAAACAGCACTGAGATAACATAGCATATCTATCAGATTTTCTAATATGACCGAAAAGGAAAATGATAAATGTTAAGGGGGATTTGGGAAAACTGGGACACTAATAATTTATTGGTGGAAATCTAAACTAATCTAACCCTTCTGGAGAGCCCTTTTATATAATGCTCAAAAAAACTGTAAACTGTTCATGCCCTTTGATCCAGCAATACCATTATTAGGTCTATATCCCAAAGAGATGAGAAAAAAAGAAAAGGAGTCAAATGTAGAGAAATTTTTGTAACATCTCTTTTTGTGGTAGCAAATAATTAGAAATTGAGAGATAGCCATCAATTGGGGAATGAATGAACTAGGTATATTATTGTAAGGTAATGCTATTGTCTGATAAGAAATGTTGAGCAAGTTGATTTCAGAAAACCTGAAAAAACTTGCATGAACTGATGCTGAGTGAAATGAGCAGAATGAAGGGAATGTTATACCCATTAACAGCAATATTGTGTGAAGATTAACTGTGAAAGACTTATCTCTCCTCAGCAATAAAATGAACTGAGACAATTTGAAAAGTAACATAATGTAGAAACTCTCCACATCCATAGAAAGAATTATGGAGTCTGAATGAAGATTGAAGCATACTACTTTCACTTTTATTTTTCTCATGGTTTTTCCTTTTTGTTTTCATTGTTTTTTCACAAAATGACTAATGGAGAAATATTGTTTAATGTGATTATACATTTATAACATATAGGAGATTTCTTGCTGTCTTTGGGATGGAGAACCAAAGAGGCAAAGGGAGAAAAATTTGGAACTCAAAATCTTCTAAAAATGAATATAACTATCTTTACATATAATTTCCAAAAATAATTGGGGAAATATGTTTCCTAGGGAAATGCCTTGCAAGCATCCAATAGTACCAAGATTCATTGTCTTAGATGCTCATCAAGTGGACTGAGGTCATCTACTCATCATCCCTTTCTTCCCTTACTAAAGTGAGAAAATGCTAAGGATTATGAAGTGTATTAATATCCAGACAAATATTTATTTACAAATCCATAAAAAACACTTAATAAATGCAAGCAATGAAGCAAAAGTCATTGTCGAATTTGTGGTTCTCATTCTTGTGGATATTTCTGGTTTTTCACAGTATAACCAAGAGTAGTTACCATCAACAGTTATTTCTTTAACAACTTTACTTAAAGAAGAACTCAGTTCTTAAGGTCCCTGGAAGAACAAATCATCTGAGTTGTTTTTTTTTGTTTTTTGTTTTTTTTTTGCCACGTAAACTTCCTCATTGAAACTGATATTTTTTTGGTGATAGGGGATGGAATAATACATACCTGTCTCAACAATACAAGGATCTCCTTGGTAAGGAAACCTCTCAAACAAAGCAGAATTCTAACTATTCTGCAATTCATAGTTTTAGAACTGATAGGTAAAATAACTTTCCAGACAAAGTAAGGCTTTGTTAAGAGTCAGGATTTAAAACCATGTCTTCCTGACAATATCTGCTCTCTTTCCACTAACCTTTGTTTCCTCTTATAGCTTAACATTATGTGATCTGTAATTTATAGCAAATTAAAGTGCAAAACAATTTGTTCCCTTTTTCTAGAGATATCGTCTAAAGACAAGCTGCACCTTTGCATGCTTACATTCTTTGTTATTACACTCATTTAAATTCTTTGGCTTTGTCCAGTATTGTAATTTCTTACTATTTTTTTTACCATAAAAAGAATATATTCAAAGGCAGAGTCCTTACCTGCAGTTGACCTGTTCTCTATCTTATCCATAAATAGAGTTGGATATAAGTAGGAATGAGTAAGGGAAGTAAATTACAAAATATCATCACTAAAGAACATGACTTAGAGCTCGAAGGAAACAAGATTATCTAGATATTGTCCAGATGCTTTTAATATTAATTATTTATTACTCCTCTTCTCAAGGAATAATCCAGGTGTTGGGGATATGACAAAAGAAAACATAATCATCAGGGAACATCGTTAAACATTTATACACATATACACACATATACATATATATGTGCACATAGTACATATATATAAGCAAAAACATATAAATAGGTATATGCATAAATACACATACATAATTATGCATGTACATTCAAGTCATAAGCTTTTCTGGCTCTAGTATATATCCTGTACATATAGAAACTTGACAAGTTTAAATTTTGCATGCATTCCCTAGACACATATTCCATATTTATCTTCCCGCCATTCATATTTTCTGATTACACAAGTTCTCTTCAATAGCAGTCAGTTTCCTTGAGAGAAGGCATTATTTTACATCTGTAGTTTTATCCTTACCTCTTGCAGTATGTAGGATAGTATGTATTAATATATTTGTTACATTAAATTTTCCTATTTATTGATCAATTGATTAATTTTATTTCCTTTTACTGGGAGTAGCAATCCTTCCCTCAGTTGCAATATAGAAGAATAAATCTTATATGTTTAGGTGGTAAGAGTGGAGTGAATTTTTACCTGTCACTTTCTGTTTGCTATGTGATTTGATCAAATGCTTTTTTATTGGACAAATTGGTTCATTAGATGCCTGATAAAATTAAACATTTTAGTGAGACTTTCTAGCTGTGTTTCCAGTGACTGTTGCCACAGAATGTGCCTCAGAAGACAGGTATCTTTTTGCAGTATGGGAGAGGAGTAGGTAGACAATTCCAAATAAATAATAGGTGCCTCAAGAGCCACTACATACTATAGCTCTTTTCACTTCAATAGTCCTCTAAGTTATACTTAACCCAAAAAACTCAAATTGGACAAAAATTCATAAATATTTGGCAGAAGTTAATTCATTTTTCCTAATAAAATAGTCAATTAATTTAAAGTGGTTTTCATGGGTATAAAACCATAGTATCCAAGTCTTATAACAATAGATAACAGCTTAATAAAAATACCTTCAGTGATTCATGATGCATGACCTAAGAGTGACAAGATAAATGACTTTAGGAAATAGTAGTTTTTAGAAACAGTTTTACATAACCTAGGTCATGTGACTTTTAATCTAGCATGCAGGCTTGTTGCATATAAATTATTACATTGGAGATAAATAAAAAACATATTAGAGGCTGCCATTAAATCATGTCTAAGAATAAAAGGTTGTACTACTAAAGTTGGTCATGTAGGAAATATGTATAGCTAATTTTGTTTTTGACACATTCAGTACTGTTACTTATCATCTGTATTTACCAGAATAGCCCTAGTTCACATCTTCAAGAATGTTTTGATTTTAGTGACCTCTGCCAAGAAACTTATGGAATCCCTTGTTTCTGGTTTTCCCTGTGCTACTTTATATAGATAATGATAATTTTTAGTCTACTTTCGTGTTCATGGCTTCAACAAAGGAATATTTCTTAAAATGATTTTGGATACTAAATATGGATGCTTAAGCTGTCTTGGGAATGTGTGAAATAAATTGATTCTTTTTCCTTTAATACCTTCCCTGTAATCAAGGGATGATGAATAGAGCATTACTCACAAATATTGCAAATACTCTAAATGCCCTTGAAGGAAATCTACAAGGGCTGGATAAAAGCTCAGTTAAAGATCTTTATGTAACCATTTTCTTAGTCTCCCTAGGTACCCAGCTTCTCAATGTGGAACTGATAGATTCCATAACAGAAGGGGGAAAAAACTCAGAAATGATGGACACTGGCAATAAGGACTGCATGTACAGATGGTCCTTTTACATTGGGGAAATGTCCATTAAAACAAGAAATTTCACATAAGTACACTACATAGACTATTTCAAAATGAAAGCAAGAATGAATATCACTAATCTCCAAAAACATACTAATCACAGGAAAGATTAATAAATGTGATTTAAAGAAGCCTTTGCATCTTAAACCTTCATCCAATTTAATTATTTTGATAAAACTAAATAAAGATGTACTGAGCATCCACTGTCTATAATGCACTATATTCAGGGGCAAGTATACAAAAAATTCAAAAAATAGACCTTTTTTTTTTTAAATAATATCGACCTCCTGAAGGAGAGAAATGTGGAAACTAGTATGATACAAGAGAGAAAGCAACGGGGTAAAGAAGAAATTAAGAGAAACTGGTCTGGGAGACTAATGTTCAATTCAATAAATAATTATCAAATGCCTACTGTTTGCAAGCCATTATTCTAGATTTAATGGATGTAACTATGAAGATATGTTTGCTTTCATGAAGTGTACATTCTACCTAATAAACAAAGTATTGAGGAGTATTGTATAGGAATGGGAGTCAAGAAAATATAAGGATAAATCAGATCATGTATTCTGGAAATATTTGAGTATTTGGGGAGAGAGGGAGAGGAGAGAGGAGAGATAGAGAGGGAGAGAGAGAGAGAGAGAGAGAGAGAGAGAGAGAGAGAGAGAGACAGAGAGAGAGAGAGAGAAACATATAAATAATCAAGGCAAAGTTCAGGGAGGGACAAGTTCAAGGGAAAAGACAAGTGTTTATGGAAGAAGTGACATCTAATCTGACTCTTAAAGATAAAATTCCTGAAAGGTAAATAGGACCAATGAGAGTAATTAGACTATTAAGGCTTGTAAAGAAGAAATACATAGAGGCAGGAGATGGTAAATAAATTTTGGGAAATATCTAGTAAACTCATCTGGTTTTATGAACAAGTGGGTGAGAGTAATTGGACTAAAAATCAACAAAGACTAAAGTTTAATTATGGAGAGCTATTTGATGATTGAATGGAAAGTTTTCATTTTTTTCTGGAATATTATGGAATCGCTATAGTTGTTTTTTAGGTTTTTGCAAGGCAATGGGGTTAAGTGATTTGCCCCAGGACACATAGCTAGGTAATTATTAAGTGTCTGAGGCAATATTTGAATGTAGGTACTCCTGACTCTAGGGTCTAGTGCTATATCCTCTGCACCACCTAGCCACCCCTTCACTATAGGTTTTTGAGCATACCAGTTATGTATCCGGAGAAGATTTTTACTCATCTGTAAGGGCTGGATAGGCAAGGAGGAAACAACAAATTTTAGAAGGTTATTATGGAGAGAGAAAGAGAGTTTGAGGGTACTGACATCTCTTGGTGGGAGAAGAAAACAACAGAGTTGAGAGAGGACTTTGTGATTAATAGATCATGATGTAAGTCAATGAAATAAAGGATTAAAGTTGAAAAAAAGTTTTCAATCTATTAGTCTATGGATATAGTGAAGTCCTCTATAAAAAACATGGCTTTTAGAATAAAGACAAATTCAGAAAGGGAAGTATTGAGTTTAATTTGAAGCATGTTAAATTTGAGTTGATAATGAAACAAGACAGAAATGTTCATTCAGCGGGTAGATGTGAATGCAGTTATAGAGATGAGTAGAAACATTGCCTTTTGTGAAGTATATGAGCTGTACCCCTTTTTCCTTGAATCTTTTGATAATTTATTTATCCTTAACATTCTCTATTTTCCCTTTTGTTTCTTCTTCCTAGTCTACTTTGACACTTGTTTTTTGCTAAATTATGACATGACCTTTACAGGACATCAGGACATCTGAGGACAGATATTTTACCTTTTTTTTTTTTTTGCAAGGCAAATGGGGTTAAGTGGCTTGCCCAAGGCCACACAGCTAGATATTATTAAGTGTCTGAGACCAGATTTGAACCCAGGTACTCCTGACTCCAGGGCCAGTGCTTTATCCACTGCACCACCTAGCCACCCCTATTTTACCTTTTCTTGATGTTTTTACATGGAGAGGAAGGGGAGTATCTCTTTTCTTTGCTTCCTAATTTTTCCATTATCTCCCTTCTTCTAAAATGAATGTGTACATTTCCACATAGCCTCTAGGACCTGTTTGAAACTGTTCTGAACTTCACTATAAATAGTTTATTTAACTGCCTACTTTTTTTAAAAGCATTTCTTTTATTTATTTCTTTTTTATAAATAATTTATTCATTTTTTCATTCATATGCACAAAGTATATTTTAAGTTACAAAATTTCCTTCCACCCTCCCTTCCTACACCCCTCCCCTCAGTGGTGAACAGTCACGTTATCATTGTACAAATATATTTTTGATAAATATATTTACCCATTAGTCATTTTAGGTATGAGGAATTAGGAATAAAGGACAGGGATACATGAGAGACAATTTTTATAAAGTGTCCATAAAATTCTGAAGGGTTTTTTTTTGTTTTTGTTTTGCTTTGCTTTTCTTCCTCTGGCTGGGAATAGTATTGTCCGTAGCCAATCTAATTAGGTGTTCTAGCTCTCTGAACTGCTGAGAGGAACTGCTTCCATCAAGGTTGATCATCTCTCAATGTTGTTAATGTGTACATTGTTCTTTTTATTCTGCTCCCTTCGCTCAGCATCGGATCCTGTAAATCATTCCATGCTTCTCTAGAGTCTGACATTTATGGTTGCTTATAGAACAATAATATATCATAGTATACAAGTACTGTAATTTGTTTAGTCATTCCCCAACTGATGGGCAACCTATATCTCTGAGATAATGCAGATCATTTTATCTGAATTCCCTATATTCCTATTCCCCCCCCTTGTAAAGTTTCAACTTTTTATAGTATTTTGTTCTTTTTTGTTCACCTTGACAAGATTAATATTTCACTGCTATCCCATATCACAAAAATCGTTTCCCTTATAATCTTGCTCTGTCAATTACCAATCTCCAATTATATTCATGTTGTAGCTCTCATTATTTTTCTTTGGATTGCTCCCTCATTCCATCTTGCTTTCCCTTCCCCTCTTAGCTTCTTTTTTGAATTTCTCCCATTAAATTATAAACTCCTTGCAAGCAAGGGTTCTTTTTATAAATTTTACCAGCAGAATTTAGCCCAATGCTTGGCACATGATAAACTGATAATAAATGTTTATTAACCGACTTCTATTTATTTTTTCATTTGTATAATCTTTAATTTCATGTTTTATATAAATATATATATATATGCGTTTTGAGTTTATTGTGGCATATTGTATAAAATTCTCATTTACACAATTTTCCCAAATGATTTCTTTTTTTCTTATAAATTCTCATCAAATAGGTTGTTTTAATGTAAATAATTTATTTGGGGAGATTTATTAAACTTACGGAGTTCTAACAATTCTGATTGTTCTTAATCTCATCTGTTCCATTGGCCTGTTTCTGGTTTTTTAAGCTGTCACCAAGTAGTTTTGACAAATTTTTGTTATTATTTCTTAAATAAAATTGCAAAACCAATGTCAAAAATGGTATTAAAAAAACAAAAACAACAACAACAGCAAAAAAGATGGTATTGACTTCTCTTGGGCAATTTACAGAGGAAGACAGAGACAGAGGGAAAGCTATAGAGATAAAGGGAGACAGAGCTAGAGACAGAGAGATAGGAAAATTCTAGCTTACCACACATATACACATCTTTAAAATTGCTTCTAATGTGTAGATTGCAAATATAATTTTAAAAAATAATCCTAAAAAATTATACAGAAAAAAATTTGAAATGGAAGATGATTATGGATTACCTTTTTTTGTACTTAGTTATGACTAATTGCATGAAAAAGAAGAAAGGGAAAAAAAAGAAAAGGGGAAAAAAGAGAGGGAAGAAGAGATGAGTGGCCTGGAGAACATCATGGACTTAAAATTGTAAAGAATTTTGAAAACTATCAAATTCAACCATCTTCATTTTATAAATGACTAAATTAAGACTGTGAGAGGTTCAAGGTCAATCATCTGTTATTGTAAGTGTTTGAGGTAGGATTTGAATTCATATTTTCCTTACTCCAAACTGGGAACTTTATACACATTTAAGGGAAAGTGAAAAAAAAGTCAAACAGAAAGATAGAGAATTATGGGTCCATCTTTGTATGTTAGGAAGGGGAAGAATGATTCTACATATCATGCTCATAGAGAAAGAGAAAATGAATAAATACAATGCTTCCATGTACTAAATTGTCTAAAAAAGATGAATAGGTGAGATAAGAAGGTTCTGTCTTTATTTTTTCTTAGCTATAAAACCTAGTGAAGGAAAATGCATTTCTTAAGCTATACTTAATTATCTTGCTTTAAACATATATCATATATTTATGTTTTGATGACTTGCAAGAGTCCATAGCACTTCTTCCACCGAAAACTGGAAGCAATAGACACGGAAGAAACAAGGATTATGAGTTGTAGGAAAAACAAAATTAAAAAATATTAATTAAAAAATTTTGTTTTGTTAAAAATTTTGGTAAGAACTCCATATTCACTATCACCTCTGTCATCATAATCATAAATGTACTATACAGTAAGAATGTCATCATGAAAATCTAAAAGTAACTAAAATAACCACCCATAAGATAGCTAAATAATAAGAAAAAAAATTTAGAAATATATTTGGGTGGTCCCACACACTAAGGTCTCTTTCAATCACAAACAATAAACTTTAATCCTCCTTTTGCTTTAATGTAAATCAAAATATGTTATTGATAGTAATTGCATATATTAAAATGGAAAAAAAATGAACAAACCACTTATTTCAATTTTTGAGGAAAGATTATTTTAGTTTGTATACAAAACCAGAATGAATGATTAGGGAAATATAAATGTGCTTGAAAATAAATTTCAGTGTCAAAAGGAAAACATTAATGAAAATAAAAATAACAGATTGTGAAAAAATATATTTTGAGCATAACAGAAAAGAACTTGACATAAATATGTGAAGAAATTAAAATTTGTTCAAAGAAACTTCTCAGTCTAAGATAAATAAATGTTGAAAGAATGTGGAAATGTTTTTCAAAACAAACACAAATGTTTTACAATTCTTGGGGAAAATGTTAATTTCTCTGCTTGCAATATTAAATAAAGCATGAAAATATTCATAATATTGATTATTTCATTGTTGGGAATATATCTTGAAAATGCCATCAAAATTATTAATATAATCATTTAAATAACAAAATTATTTGAAACAAATAAGAAGAAACTGAAATTTGCATTATAGGAATTGCTAAGTAATTTTTTATATTAATATATGAAATGCTAAGTGCAATTAACCATGGAAATATTGAGGAACATAAACAATTTTAAAGGACACAATCTTGTGATATTTTCATAGGAAAAAACAGACATAAAAGAAAAGATTATATACTACCAAGAAGCAAATAAGAAGCAAATTGAATAAATATGAATGAACAAATAAAAAAATCTTAAGAAGACCAGGGAAAATGAAAACTTGTAATTTTAATATATTCAAAATTTATTTATGTAAATGTGAATTGTCACAAAGCAAGTTCAGTTGTTATTTCTTATTATTTATAGTAAATCATGCAACAGAAATGAAATACTGTGCATATTTTCAAATACTGAAAAATGGACTTTGCTTGCAAAACATTTAATGTTGTTGACTTTGGGCATTTAACTTTGAATTTACAGTAATGCGTTATAAATGAAATTTTTCTAATACTTATTAATGATTGACAAGATTGGGCAAAAGCAATATATTGGTTTAGTTTGCACCAATTCATTCTTTTTCCTTTTGGCTGTTAGTTTATTTTTTCAAATAGCATTTTTTGCAATTGCATGTAAATATGGTTATGCATGTTCTTTCTTCAATAAGATTTTGAGTTCCAAATTTTTCTGACACTCTCTCTCTTCTTCTTCCCCAAGACAGCAAGCTTTCTGATAAAATTTAAACATAATTCTGCACCAATTCTCTAAGAAAATCATTATAAAATAGTACTCAAAACATCTGTGATCCTAACTCTAGACCTGAAATGGACCTTAAGTAATCATCAAATTCCTCCTCATTGATTTCCAACTCCAATTCAGGATATAAATTTCTTGCTAAAACTATAAAATATACAGATATATCACAATATATGTGTATGTGTGTATATTTTTGTATGTATTTACACATTTGTTGATTTTAGGGTCTGCTCATATTCTTGCCAATTAATCATGTAATTTCTTTTCCTTAGTTAATAAAAATTTACATAATGTAAATTTTCTTGTAGTCCTTAGAGAGACTTAATATTTAGATGTGTCATGTGTCTTTTTAGAGCTAACCCTTCAAAGCCACTAAGAAAGAATTTATACAGAGACTTTTGCTAAGTTCTGTTTGTGACTTCCTAATTTTGAATTATTTGGAATAAATTCATTCATCAATAAATAGCAAGTAAACTTCAAATAATATGATATGAAATGACATCAGAGTAATTTGAAATCTTCATTTGTTTTGATTTATTGAGGAGGGGGAGAACTCCCAGAAATTATGTTAAATGTGTGGGAGGAGGAATAAACATAAGAGAAATGCACATAACCATATCTACATACATTTTTTGTGTTGCCAAATATTTGACTAACAAAAGGTTTCAGCTCTTGTCCTTTTAGAAAACTTAGTAATTTAGATCATTTCATTCTGTAACATGGACAGAGAAAAGACAAGTTATTAAAAACTGCTGTAAAAGTATACAAACCTCAGATTTAACTCTTAAGCTGCAAGCAAAATGAATAGTACTTTTTTTTAGCTCATAGATTAATATACCTTTTAAACTCATGGCATTGGTTCATTATCGTTTTCTCCTGACTTGATGACAAAGTTGATATCAGCCTAATTCCAGTAATTCCTTGGTCTTGACTGAGCTGATTTTCACAATGCTAGAGGGGATTGTTTGAAAACAAAAAAAGGACTAATACCTAAGCTATTACTAAGTCTGCATTATAACAATCATTTATTTCTATTTTCATTACTTGGGATCATTCAAGTTCATAGTGCTTTTCATCTATGTTTCTCAAGTTGATTTAATTTTAATAGATTATTTCAAGTACATTGATCAAGTACATCATCATAAACTATTACTGAAAGAAAAAACTATACACTGTTTAATATATCATGAAAATGCAATTTCTTTAGCTATTCAATGATAGTATTTTATCCCAGGGATAAAAAAAAATTCTATTCAAAAGGCAGTTTAAATATATGTAGGGAAAAATCTTACAGGAGGGAGGAATTTTAGAGATAACACTGTCTCTTTGTAGAAAGACTGATTAGGTAATTTGGGGGAGGTTTCTTTTAAAACCATAAATTTGGTTAATTTAATTTTTGAGTATCTGTTCTCCATCCAAATGTTAATTAGTTGAGGCATCCAGGACCTAGATTCAGAAAAATATAAGTCCAACTCCATCTTCAAGAACTTACCAGCTATGTGACCCTAGATAACTCTCTTTGCCACTGCCTGCCTTAGTTCCCTCATCTGTGAAATGGGGATTATAATAATAATACCTACTTCCTAAGGTTGTTGTGAGCATAAAAGAAAGTAGAAAATGTAAAGTGCTTCTAAAACTTTAAATCATAATATAAATATATAAATATTAGTTATTGTCACTTTTACTATTATTAGCATTAATTATGTCACTGAAGATGACTATCACTTTGAGAAGCAGAAATAGAAAGTGTATTGATATTGGAAGTAGAAATGATGGGTTCGAATCCCATCTCTGATACTCAATATCTGCATTACATTTGGATCTCTGTTACCTAATATGTAAAATGAGAATGAATAGATTAAATGATAGATTAAAAATCATTATGGGTTTATTATATGCCAATGAATTTTCTAAGTACAGGGAATGAAAAAAGAAAAAGATGCATGTTATCAAAGAGTTCACATTTTAACTGAATAAAAGTATGGTTCTACTGCAGAAAGTATGTAATAGTTTGATTTGCTTTAGGGTTTATACAGTGGTCCTTTCTAAACCTTTGACAAGGACAATGACAATGTTCTGGCTATAAAATGAGTAGTGACAAGGTGAACTGTAAGGCTTGCTAGCTGGAATGGGAATTGACCTATAGAGTAATTTTTCACCCTTTCTACAAGATTTTTGTGAGGAAAAAAACTGGTGAAAATTTCAAAGAGTTCTCTAAATGTTTGTTATTACCATGAGCTGAATTCCTACAGATTCAAAACATTTTCCTCAGTGTTTGGAGAAATATGGAAAAGAAAAGGACATAAGTCCAAACTTTATGAAATTTACTCTATAAGAGAATGTTTTGTAGCTATAAATTTAGATGAATTAAATTCTCCTATATTAAAACTATAGATTAAAATGAATCAGTCAACAAGCACACAAGTTTAAGCACAAGAAAAAAAAAGAATATTGAAAAAACAAAAACCAGAACCATGAAATAGCTTACATTATGAAGAAGTGATAGATAGATAGATAGATAGATAGATAGATAGATAGATAGATAGATAGATAGATAGATTGATGAATCTACATTTTGGTTCCATAAAGATGATAATTGGTAAAAATGATATCATTACTTCATATTCACACTTGAGTTCTGGCATTTTTTCAAAAAACGATCTCTAATGTGATCCTATGCTTTATTTTAAAAAGTCATATCTCTAAATAATTTTGAGTTGCTGACAAATAGCAGTTCTACCATCAAAAATATAGATTTAGTCTTATGCAATACTCCCTCAAATGACAATTCTAAAGAGGGAGCCTCAAAGTAGGTACATTGATACATTCAACTAAGTCTGAGTACTTCCATGTTTGTTAAGAAATCAATCAATGTAACCTTATAGTATAGAAACACCTTGTATATTAAATAAGCACTATTTCTGAGAGTAAGACATCTATTTCATTATTGCTATATTTAATACTGAATCATAAAAATTTTATTAATCTGGCTCAATATTAATTTAAGCAACCACATATTGACAAATTGACTGTATTCCAAAAGATTACATAAGATATGAATAGTTCAAATTTTGAGACACATTTGCCCAGAGTGAATTTTTTTTGAGAAGAGAGAAAAGATTTATTTTCAAGTTCACAAAAACCCATACTTCCTAAGTCCATAATAATTTTCATCTTCAAGAAAATGTAGAGATCGTGTAATCTGCTTCTTTCCTTTTGCTTTCGTGAGATTCTTAGTTCAGTGATTTGTACAAAAGCTAAAGAGCAAAACTCATTCCAATAAGAGTTGGGATGATGTTAAAGACAAATTAGTATAGCCACATCATTCTTGTTGCTTAGGGAAGTGAGGTACAAAGAAAGCAAATGCTTTATAACAATAAAGGAGGGAGTAGTCAACATTATTAATACTATAAAAAGATCATAAAAGAGTAAGGATGCTATCAATTATGAGGTCATTGATAAACTTTGAGAATATAGGAGAATTATGGAGCATAAAGCCTGATTATATGGGATTAAGATTAGAAGAGTGATTTTTAAATTATATATCCCAGAGTTAAATTCCTCATAGAAGTTTGACAGCAAAGGAAAGAAAAGGGAAGCAATATCAAATTTGTTTAAGGGAACATCAAGGTTGAAAGGGTCTTTTATTTTGTTGTAATATTGAGAATAGGTTGGAATAATATTGAGAATTGGAGTTGGAAATCAATGAGGAGGAATTTGATGATTACGTAAGGTCCATTTCAGGTCTAGAGTTAGGATCACAGATGTTTTGAGTACTATTTTATAATGATTTTCTTAGAGAATTGGTGCAGAATTATGTTTAACTTTTATCAGACAGCTTGCTGTCTTGGGGAAGAAGAAGAGAGAGAGTGTCAGAAAAATTTGGAACTCAAAATCTTATTGAAGAAAGAACATTCATAACCATATTTACATGCAATTGCAAAAAATGCTATTTGAAAAAATAAACTAACAGCCAAAAGGAAAAAGAATGAATTGGTGCAAACTAAACCAATATATTGCTTTTGCCCAATCTTGTCAGTCATTAATAAGTATTAGAAAAATTTCATTTATAACGCATTACTGTAAATTCAAAGTTAAATGCTTAAAGTCAACAACATTAAATGTTTTGCAAGCAAAGTCCATTTTTCAGTATTTGAAAATAAGCACAATATTTCATTTCTGTTGTATGATTTACTGTAAATAATAAGAAACATCAACTGAACTTGCTTTGTGACAATTCACATTTACATAAATAAATAGGTTTTATAAATAGAATTATCTAGGGTCACATAGATGGTAAGTTCTTGAAGATGGAGTTGGACTTATATTTATTTACATAAATAAATAGAGCTATTTGAAGGTAGAAATTGAAGTCACTTGAAAAAAGGCAAAGATAACTAATACATCAAGTTTTTAGATAGCTTGGGATATATATATATTCAAAGAACAGATAATTTTCTCAGTTTCACAAGGGGTGGGGAAAGTGTTATTCTGGAATATATTAGAGTTAAAATATTTAACTTTGGTTTTTTTAAGCTAAGAAGATATCAATAAAAAAGTGAGTAATGTCGTATCTAACTTTGTAATGCTTTTCCTATAAAGATATGGGTCAAATAAAATAATTTTAGTATAAAGAGAATTATATACAATATTCTATGCAAAGTAGTTATAAATCAAAGAGTGGACTATCTGTTATTCTGTCCACCAGAATCCTCTTTACACACATTCCCCACATTGTAATCCATTGTAAACATCAACAAAATAAAATAAGATAAAATTATGACTTATGTTTCCTATTTTCAGTGGAAAATTTTCACACAGAATTAAATTATTGCCTCCTCTTCCCAGTAAATAGAGATGGCTCCAGCACACCTCTCAAAGAAAAGGAAATCCCAGAGGCAAACAGTGACATTGACTTGAATGTGAAGGCAAGGTCCTCTTCAATAAATACTAATTATACTCAACAATTGGAAATAATTAATATAAATCTGCATAGAAAATCAAGCAGCATATGGATTATGCTATAACACCAAAGAAGAAAAGTTGAGAGGAAACATTTTGGCAGTATGGAGAAGGTTACAAGGATCAATTATATATATATATATATATATATATATATATATATATATATATATATATATATGTGTGTGTGTGTGTGTGTGTGTGTGTGTTTGTGTGTGTGCATGTGTATGTTTATATATATATATATATATACATACATATATATATATATATATATATTCTAAATATTTTAACAGTGCAGCCAAAAGGTTATAAAATTTGTGCCCAATTACAATATTTCTCTAGGCTCATAATTCTCTGCATCACCAGAATGTGATTAGATTCCCTATGAAAGAAGAAATGGAACTGCTGTGTGGGATAGATGAGATGGGAGTAGATTGGAAAATGGTGACAAAATATGATTTATATATTCATATTGTTTCTACTTTCCATAGCCAATGGCATTTGGATTGGAATGGAAAAAACAAAAGGAGGTAATAGCAGTTTGATACTCAAAATTATTTTGTAGATAGTGAAATCTAATAGCTGTTCTTGGGAGTTTAAGTCCCTAAGCCAAAAGAGCCAGATCCCTCTGTAGCTGACATGATATCAGAGTTTTTAGATTCTTTGAAAGACCATGAGAAATAGGCTAGGGGCCATAGGATTAGAAAAGGGAAAATCCTTTTTCCCAAATATATAAAAAGTGTGGGTAGAGAGTGGAATCTTCATATTAAGGGTAAATAACTTTGATTTTAATTGCTGATAAAATTCTAAATGCTAAAGTATTCTTTTTTTTTCTTCTGTGGATTATTTATTATATATTATTACAATAATCTTTTTGTGAAAGTAAACATAAACCCTTCTAACCTGCAAAAAAGATAGAGAAATCTAAAGAATAGTCAGAGTGAGAAAAAAATATACTTCAGTCTGTGTTCAGATTCCAATGGGTTGTCTCTGGGATGATTTGCCTTCTCTATCAGAAGTCCACCAGAGAAGTTGCTTTTGATATCTTTTCCCACAGTCAATATTGTTAGCTTCCCTTCATTCTATTCCTCCCCCTTCTCATTTATTCTTTTCTCTCTCTTCTTTCACTCTGTCACTCTTCAAATGTGTGTTGTACCTAATCAGATACAAAGTCACCACTCTCTACCATGATTTCCGCTCTCTTCGGTCACCTGCTCTCCCCTTACCTTCCCCCATTCCCCTGTATCCCATCCCTTTCCTCTCATTTTTCTTTAGGGTAAGATAGATTTCCATATTCTATTAAGTGTTTATGTTATTTCCTCTCTGAGTCATTTCTGATGAAAGTGAAGGCTCACTCATTCCCCCTCAACTTCCCCACCTTCCACTCTGTTGCAAAAGCTTTTTCTTGAACTTTTTATGTGAAATCTCTTGGCCCATTCTTCATCCCCTTTCACTTACTTCCAGGAAATTCCTTTATCATTCATTTTATCCATCTTTATATTATATTATACCATTATATTCAATTCCCTCCTGTGCCATATATATACATATATATATATATATATATATATATATATGTATGTATATATATATATATATATATATATATACTCCTTCTAGCTACTCTTGTAAATGAGAGGGCTCATATGAGTTCTCAGTATCATCTTCCTATATGGGAATACAAGCAGTTCAACATCATTAAGTTCTTCATAATTAATCCTTCCCATCCATCCCCTCTGTGCTTCACCTGAGTCCTGTACTTGGAGATCAAACTTTCTATTCACCTCTGGTTGTTTCAACAGGGAAGTCTGAAAGTCCCCTGTTTCATTGAAAGTCCATCTTTTTCCCCAGAAAGAGTATATTTAGTTAGACTGGGTAGTTAATTCTCAGTTGTAAACCAAGTTCTTTTGCCTCCTGGAATATCATATTCCAATCCCTATAAGCCCTTAATGTAGAACTGCCAGATCCTGTGTGATCCTCACCATTAAAACCAGGGTAGTTATACTCTTTGTTTCTGGCAGCTTTTAGTATTTTTGCTTTCTCTTGGGAGTTTTGGAATTTGGCAATAATATTCCTGGGAGTTTTTCTTTTGGAATCTCTTTCAGGGGGTGATCATTGAATTCCCTCAATTTCTATTTTACCCTCTGCTTCTAGGATCTCAGGACAATTTTGCTGCATTATTTCTTGAAAAATGAAGTCTAGACTTCTTTCCTGGTCATGAGTTTCAGGTAGCACAATAATTTTTAAATTATATCTACTGGATCTGTTTTTGAGTTCCGTTGTTTTTCCAGTGAGTTATTTCATATTTTATTTTAATTTTTCATTCTTTTGGTGTTATTTTATTATTTCTTGATTTCTCTCAAAGTCATCAGTTTCTTTTGGTTCCTTTCTACATTTTAAGGAGTTATTTTCTTCAGGGAGATTTTGTTTTTGTCTCCTTTTCCAGCTTGCCAATTCTGCTTTGTAAGGCATTCTTCTCTTCATTTGCCTTTTGTGTTTTTTTTCCATTTGACCTAACTTGGTTTTTAACATGTTATTTTTTCTGTATTTGTTTGT
Organism: Macrotis lagotis; assembly: GCF_037893015.1. Lineage (NCBI taxonomy): Eukaryota > Metazoa > Chordata > Mammalia > Peramelemorphia > Peramelidae > Macrotis > Macrotis lagotis. Next base: position 92,840,967 of record NC_133665.1, read on the forward strand.
ATTTATTTCTCCAAGATGCTTGGTTTTCATGATTTACCTGCATTGCTTTTATTTCTCTTGCCAATTTTTTCCTCTATCTCTCTTTCTTGTTTTTCAAAATCTTTTCAAAATTCATAGCCTGAGCTCATTTTCAATTTCTCTTGGAGGCTTTGGATACAGAAGTTTCAAATTTGTCATCTTCTGAATATGTAGTTTGATGCTTCATGGAACCAAAGAATTTTCTATGGTCAGATTCTTCTTTTTCTGTTGTTTGCTGTTTTCCTCAGCCTTGATTTACCATACTTTCAAGGCTTTGGTGGGTTTTGGCTACACCTCACTGGGTCGTTAATTCCTCCAAGGTTTTATGAGAGTCTCTGACTACTCTCCTCCTGGCCTATACTCTGGTATGTGGATGACCACAGATCTTTCCCTCTGCCCTGGAGCTGTGAGGAGAGTCCCTGCTCTGCTATGTTAGTATGGGGGCCCAGACTACAACCTGTTTCTGACTGTGGGCATACAGCAGATTCCTGCCCCAGGGAGAGCAGAGAGACCTCTGCAGTCTCTCCCCAATCCCCTTACCATCTGTGGGCTCTTACTCTGGAAGTTTTGCATGGCTCCACCAATTCCTACTGCAGGTTCTCATCACAGGGCTGCTCTGAGGTCTGTGCTTGGTGCTCACTCTGGTGCAACAGAGTTTTCTCACCATCTCTTCAAGTCATCCCTGGTGATCCTTGTGCCAATAGGTTTGAAAACCACCCCCTCTACCAAGAATCCAGGTGCCTCCAGGGACCCAGGTGCCCCTCAGGCTGTTCTTCAGAGACTGGAGCAAATGCCCAGCTGTGCTGTGCTGTCTTTGTGCTGTGGCTTTTTCCAACCCTTGGTCCATGTGAAACAGGACTTTCCTGATGATCTTCTTAAGTTGTCTTGGACTGGGAAATTGTCTCACGTAATCTTTCTGTGAGTTCTGCCCCTCTAAATTTTAGCTAGAGTCATAATTTGGCAGCTTTTGGAGATCTTGGAGGAAAAAGTTCCTGGGTATTTCTGCCCTCAGCCTCCATCTTGACTCCACCATCCACAAGTATTCTTAAGAAGAATTATAGAGGATGTCATCAGATACTTGTACAATGGGTAAAATAAATAAAGAGAGATAGTTATGTGATGAAAATGAGGGATGATCACTGTAATCCTTTCAATGACAAGAGACCTAGAGGAAGGGCAGTAGCCAGTTAAGAGTAAAAATTTGTTTGGTATTTGTTTTTGCATACAGCTTAGGATACTTTATAAGTAGTTAAAAAGTTTGTGGTTTAAAAACTTGATGAACTGAATAAAGACCCTCTGTGTCAAAAGTTTTAAAAGCCAGGGACCTATGGTAAGATAAAGAAAAGCAAGCAAAAATATACCTGACCTAAGTCTCACCTCTGGTTACAAATGGTTTTGCTATACACCTGGCACATCCTTGGTTTATGCACCAGGTCTATCCACTCAACTTATGCAGTCAGAAGTGAGCCTTAGCTTTGCTTCCTCTGCCTTACCCTCATTTCAGATCCCTGCTGAAACTTTTATCTAGAGAGTCTTTCAAGAGCCAGGTCCATGGACCAAACTCAGCAGATGAGGGACAAAACTATTTTCATAATAATATGAAGGTATTTTACCAAAATGCAGAGATCATATAAATAATACCTCTTGAGGGGAGTACTAAATTTTTTAAAGAATGTTAGATGCTCCTACTAGGCATATTTAGTGATACAGCTAGGTGGATAAACTGCTGTTGAGAGTCAGGAAGATTTATCTTGCTGAGTTCAAATATGCTCTCATTCAATGGCTCTCTGACCCTAGGCAAGCTACTTAATAATGTTTGCCTCAGTTTTCTCATCTGTAAAATTAGCTGGAAAAAGAAATGGCAAACAATACTAGTATCTTTGTTAAGAAAATGCTAAATGGGATTGTAGAGTTGAACATAACTGAAATGATTGAACAACAACAAATATGTTTCTGAGAATAAAAAGGTGTGAGAATAGCTATCACCTTATCCAATATGATTGTCATAGATAAGTAAGAGGAGACTACTTCTCTTATGATATTAAAAATTATAACACAGAGATCATCTTTTATTTGAAAACTGACATTTCTAGAAAAATGTCAGTTCTGGGGAACAATTTATCTCTTTAAAATGTTTTTCTTTTTAATGTATTTCATCAGCTTCATATTTTCAGTCTGTAATGCAACTGAACAAACTTCCAGATAGTAAAATGCAATCTTCTCCCTTAACCAAAGAAATAGACCCAAAGTCCAAGATCCATTTTCATAGAAGACCTTTGATTTTATATTTCTGATTTCAGTGACACTAAGAATTAGAGGCAATTACTCAAAGTAAGTTGAATAATATAGCTTACATTTGAAGGCATATTGGAAAGTTCTGTCAGGAAGAATATCATTCTACATTAGAAATTCTATTGATGGAGCATATGAAGTATGACATGTATTTTCTACTCACCTGGGGACTAAAATCTCTAGAGGAATAATGATCAGAGCTTGGACAGAGTTGACTCTTTCAGGAAGTAACAATCAGGATGATATATTAGCTTATGAATGGCATTTTCCTAAGGTAAATTAAATAGGACTTTAAATTCCCAATACTTTGGGTTTAGTTGTTAGGAAAATGACTTCCTTTTATCTCTTTTGTATAAAAGATAAATTGTTACTAAAATCTTGGTGCTCTCATTTCAAAATTAAAGTTATTCTGTCTTAAACATTTAAATTCTTTTGATGAGACAAAATTAAACCAAAATAAGAAAAGTAGTAGTTTCACTATATCATGCCTTGTTTGGATGATATCACAACTGCTTCAGTTCTTAGAATTATATATTTTTTAGTTTTTTTGCAAGGCAATGGGATTAAGTGACTTGCCCAAGGCCACACAGCTAGGTAATTATTGTCTGAAACCGGATTTAAAATCAAATACTCCTGACTCCAGGGCCAGTGCTCTATGAACTGGGCTACCTAGCTTCTGCAGAATTATAGTTTTTGGAAGAACATTAACTAATAGAAACATTCCAGGAAGAATGCAATTTGGATGATGAGAGTACAGGAGACCATATCTTAAAAGAATTGCTTGAAGAAGCTAGGTAAGGTAAATTTGAGTAAGGTAAGATTTTTTTTTTAACCTTTTCTTTTTCATAGATCCCTTTGGCAGTCTGGTAAAGTTTGCCAAACTCCTCTCAGAGTGATATTTTAAAATTAATAATATAAAATACAATACATAGCATGAGAAAGGAAAATCATGAAGTTGAAATAAAAATATATTTATCCCATCCAAATTCATGGCCGAGAGACCTTGCCTCATGGAATACAATTAAAAGAATTTGAGTGTTTGTCCCAAGAGGGGTTTGATTTATTCTGCTTTACTTGAAGACGGATCTAGAAACAATAAGTTGAAGTTGCAGAAATGCAGATCTCAATTGGGTACAAATAAAACTATTCAATTAGAGTTATCTCAAAATTCAAAGGATTGTCTCAAAATATATTTGGGCTACTCTCACTTCAGGACAGAGGCACGTGTCTGTTGTGAGATAGGACTTTGTCCTCAGCTAGTAGTTGTGTTAAAGAACCAATTACATTCTTTTTAATTCTGAGTCATTGATTCCTTGAGTCTATGCAGCTTCTGAGAAGCACAAATTTATGGGATATTTTCTTCTCTAGAATACAACAAGCTCCTTACTCCAAAGCCCTAGAATACAAGAAAGTTTAACTCAACTGCTTTGGGACCAGACTAATCAATCAATCCTTTAACTGATGAACATTTACTAAGCATCCATTATGTAACAGGAATTGTGCTGATTTTTTTAACAGGCAAAAGATAGTCCCTGGCATTAAGGACCTTATCATATATTTTTAATAAGCATGCAAATATAAAAAAAATTAAATTATACATCATTGAACAAAAACAACTTTTTTTTGTTTCATGCTAGGGAGAGGGAAAGGGAAGGGTGAGTGGAAAAGAAGTGTGGAATTCATAAAATGTTAAATGGATGAATGTTTACTTGTAATTGGAAAAATAAAATAAAATTATAAAAGGAGAATAAAGCACGCTATATACCAGATAATTAGGAAATAATTAACAGGCAGAAGATTTTAAAATTAAGAGGGGTCAATGTAGGCTTCTTTTAAGAAAAAGGGATTTCGTTTGGGATTAAAAGAAAACTAGAGAAATCAGGAGGCAGAGTTGAAGAGAAAGGATATTTTGGGAATGGGGGACAGTCAGGAAAAAAAAACACCCAGAGAAAAGAAATGGAATATCTTATTGGTGGAAGGATAAGACTATTTACAAATAAAGTGTATTGGGCATTAAAGTTTTGACTATTGGAAAGTTGGAAAGTTGGAAAGTTGAAAAGAAGCAAATTTATTAGGGGCTTTGAATATCAAACAGACCATGTTATATTGATCCTGGAGACAAATGGAAGTTGTTGGAGTTTCTTGAGTAGGACTGGACTTTGACTTTAGGAAAATCATTTTACTATCTGAATAAAGAAAGGATTGAAGCAAGATGAGAAAAGCAGGTACCCATCAGTAGACTATTGTAGTAACCTAGATGTGAAGTGATAAGGTTCTAGATACACTCCATTAGTGGCAGTGGCAGCGAAAATAGGATGTTTGTTTGGAGTTGTTGCAAAAATGAAATCAAGAGACCTCAACAACAGTTTAGGAAGTAGGGAAGTCAGCAACAAGTGGTGAATTGGAGGTAATGAGAGGATGATACTGGGGATGGGGGAGGAGCTAGTGATATTTAGGAGGAATGATAATGAGTTCAGTTTTAAACATGATGAATTTTAAGATGTCTCATTGAGCTCAAAATATTTGAAAGACAGTTTGAGTAGTTACACTGGAGCTTGTCAGAAAGGTCTGGACAGGTTAAGTTGATGTAAATTATCAGCATAGAGATGGAAACTAAATCCATGAGAGATGATGAGATCACCATGGATTCTCTAGATAACAGAATAAAATGAGATGAGTATTTTTTTTCTCTTTTCCTTACTTTAGAGATTCGGACCATCGCTTTTTTTGCTGGCAGGTTGGTTCTATTTTAAGGTATGGAGGTGGCAGCCATTATTAGCCTACCAACCCATCTCCTGCCAAGAGCCATTAACAGCTGGAAATCCAATTATATACAGAATGGAAAATTGTACTCAAAGTGCTTTGGGTTTTTTTGTTTTGTTTTGTTTTCTTTGGTGAGCATTTTGAATTATTTTGCCAAGCAAGGATTACAATAACATTCTATAAGACAGAAAATGCATTTGTCAAATACAAGCTGAATTGAATGGTAAAGATTTTATTTACTAAAACTTACTTAAAACTGTGAAAATTTTCACAGAGAGCTTTTTTTTTATTAAATACGTTTATATTTGACATGTTTTGGATAATTCTACTGCATGCATGAAAGAACAAAATAATACCTTTAGTTCAGAAGACCAAACACTTTGGTAAATACAAAGGTGCCAAATTGCTGGAGCAGGTGTTAAATTGCTACTGGTTTATCACCCCAGGATGTGATGAAGATAAATGGAACCCTATGAATGTTTCCCAGAGTTTCACAATAACAAAGAACACCTGTACTGATGTAGATACTCTCTCTCTCTCTCTCTCTCTCTCTCTCTCTCTCTCTCTCTCTCTCTCTCTCAGTGCTAAAAGGAACTTTTTTCCTTATCTCTACCTCACTCTCAGTCCTTTGTCTGATTATTAGAGATTAAGGGGTTGTACTTTCTTGAAAGTGATTTGATGATAAGATATATTTTCCAAGATGGAACCATTTCATTGGAAGTTTTTTGCCTTCTCCTATTTCTCCTGTACTCCTTGACCCTTTTCCCCCCTTTAAGGTACACATTAACAACAACATTGTGTTATCCCACTTTGATGGATGTAGCTCCTTTCAGCAGTTTAGAGTTCTAGGACAACCCTGGGAAAACTGTTATGGACAACACCAACCACATGCAGAGGAAAGAAAAAGTAAAGAAGGATTGAAATGAGGTGAGAAAAGCAGGTCCCATCAACAGACTATTTTAGGAACCAAGATGTAATCTAAGATCTCAAAAGTGCTTTCAGGTATGTCATCTCATTTAAATATCATAGCAACTCTCTGATGTATTTTTACTGATCTTTTACCTATTTTTACTGATCTTTTATTACTTTGTTTTATATACTCCTAATTCCTTTCAAACTGACCTGCTATATGTTCCCCCTTCCAATGAATTCCATTAACTTCTTTGCTGGATAAGTAGTTCTCCATGTCTACATATAAAACCCTAATTTACAGATTCAGAACTTGAGGCTCAGAGAGGGAAGTTCATTAGCCCATCAACATATACCTGGAAAATGTCAAAGACAGAATTTGAATTTAGTTCTCTCTTGACTATCAGGTCAACAATCTTTCTACAACATTAATGCCCTTCTTTATCATATTTACTGTTTTACCCTAATTCATAAATAAATTGTGCTTGTTATCATTTGTTTGAATGAGGAATAAGGAGGTTAGGTAGTTCTTTTTTAAATTCTAATAGGCTTTATTTTCCTAACTATTTTGATGCAAAGGGGCACCCATACCACTGAAAGAGAATCTAACTGCTACTGTTGGAGTTTTAAATCTTTTCATTTTCATTTCTGTTTTCCTAGATACCATGAAGATTATAGCTACAACACATTGCAGTCAGGGGTGTCCATGTATTACATTGGCATTGCCTGAAGTCATACTGCCTGCAGCTAAGGACTGGGATCATGTCAAAATCTGAGATGTTCTTTATAGACTATGGAGCTGAGTTGGAAGTAGTTTTTATAGTCACCAAAGATGTTAAAAGAGAGAACTTGCCTCTGTGTGTGTGTGTATGTGTGTGTGTTTTATGCAAGTGTTTGTGTAATATGCAAGTTAATTTATTATATAAAATCATAATGATTTTGTAACAAAATTGAAAATTAGGCTAGAACATTGCCTACTACATATATATATATATATATATATATATATACATACTCAAGCATAATAATGATATTTTATTTTTCCAATTACATGTTCTGATAGTTTTCCAACATTCATCCACTTGCATATATATTTATGTTAATTTTTTTCTGTCATCCTCCCTTCCCAATCCCCTCCTTTCAGCAGTAGTCTGCTAAAAGTTGAACAGGTGCATTAGTGTTCAACATGCTTACATATTAGCCATTTCATTTATGAAGAATTAGGACATAGAGCAAAGAGAGAAAAGCATGGGATAGGAAGGAAAAAATAAGAGAAATTTTAAAAAGTGAACATAGTATCCATTCAGTCAATGGATTTTTTTATTTGTTTTTTCCCCCTCTGGATGTGGATGTTATTGTCCATAATAGACTTCCAAGGCATATCCTAGATCTCTGAACTGCTAAGAAGAGCTGCATCTATCTTGGTTGGTCAACTCACAGTGTTATTGTTAGTGTGTATAATGATCCCTTGAGAGGTAGGATCTTAAAGACAATCAGAAGGATTCTGTGTTCTTACCAATATCTTATTCTCCTCCCCATACTACTGCCCTTCATCTCTCAACACACATGCAATTTTGCAAAGCAAATTAAAATTTATAAATAACCTTTTTTGACAATTCAATAGATTCAACAGGCATTTTATTTACTATCTGTAAGAAGAACACTGTACTATGACATGAGGATAATAAAGGTAAAATACAAAAAAACAAAACAATTTTTTTCCCTTAGCATTTTAATTTCCCTGAATACATTCCAAATTAGGTAAATTGAGTTAAAAAGATCAATCCATCAACTAATTAATGAGCACTTATTATATGCCTGTTATAATCCAGATGCTGTGTGAAACACTGGAGGTGGAAACGGGGAGAGAATAAAGCAAAAGGGAGGGAGGGAGCAAAAGAAAGTCTCTGTGCTCTAAGATCTTATAATCTAATGGTAGAGAAAGCATGCAAACATGTATGTACAAACAAACTCCATGTGATATAATTAAAAGAAGATAGGCACTAAAATTAGGAGTTTGAAAATGTTTCCTGCTGGAGATGATATTTTAGTTGGGACTTGAAAGAAAAAACTGAAGATATATTGTTATAGAGGGCAAACAGAATTAGAGACCCTATGGCACATGTAAGAGTTAGCAAAAGTAGGAAATGAGCACTGAAATAGAAGATTTACCATTATCTTTTCCCCAATTCCTTTGGGCCATCTCATTTTAGTTGGTTTTCCCTATTGCTGTGTCTCAAGTTGGCAAGTTATAGTACTAAAAGATTGTAAGATCAGTAAATTCAGTATTCCTTTGAAGATCTCTTATTTCTTGAAAAGGGAGAAAATTAAAGAATAACAGAGAGCACTTTTGCTTACTTATTCAAAGTTCCATTTTTTTAATAGTCCCACAATGTCATATTACAAACATTACCTTTGTTATTACCTAAGAAATCAGTACATGATTATTCATCTTTCAGATTAGATTCATTACCAAATTTTATGAATTACTCCTCAGTAATTCCCCTATGCTATTTTTTTTCTCTCTGTACATGTAGCATCTTCCTTAATTAGATTAGCATTTCAACTCCTGATTGGAAAATGGCAAAAACTTCTTAATTAGTTTTTTTCTTTTCCAGTCTCTCCCTCTTTCATCTATCCTCTCCACAGCTGAGAGACTTAAATTTATAACTACTACAAGTTCTCCTATTCTTTATAAACACCATTCCTCAATGATTCCTTATCTCTTAAAGAAAATGGGAAATCATCAATTGGATTTTAAAAACTGAGTCCTATTTTTACTGATCTTTTATTACTTTGTTTTATATACTATTAATTCCTTTCAAACTGGCCTGCTATATGTTCCCCCTTCCAACAAATTCCATTAACTTCTTTGCTGGATACGTAGATCTCCATGTCCACATTGTAATTCCTCCTTATATTTGCCAGTTAAGATTCTTAGGGTCCTTGGAATCATTCACCCTTTCTTCTTATGACATACTTCCAACTCCTTATTAGCCTAGTTAGTCGCTTAAAATTACATTTTATAAACTTTGTATTTATTTACTCAGTTATGTTATATTATTTTCCTCCACTTCCACCACTACCTTATATTAATGACAGATAAAATTAAAAACGGGTATTCCAATAGAACATATATATCCCAGACAGTGTACTTCATGATTATTATTTTATTTGATGTCCAACAACACTGGGAAATAAGGTGTTCTTATTATTGCCATCTTACAGATGAGGAGACCAAGAAAACAAGAATTTAAATGACTTGTCCAGGATCACACTGGCAATTAGTGTATATAAGATCCTTAAAAACAGAAGAAATTCTTTTGATGCTCTTGGCAGTTGTAAGTGATGCTTGCAGTTATATTGCTCTTTTATACCTAGTGCTTAGTACAATGCTTAAAATATAGTAGGCCCTTAGGTCCTTAACAAATACATGTTGAGTTGATTTGTGTTAGAATTGCTGTACTGTCTCAGAATGAAAAGCTAAGTGAAATTGTCTTCATTGTATTTGAAAATATATTTACAGTGTATATATAATCATTTTAAGGGAGGTGGAAAATAATGTAATTATATGCAATTCTCAGAGGAGTTCTTGCTTTTCTTAATGCATGTAATGTTACATCCACTTTGGTGATTACATCATTGAGACTCAGAAAAATAAACTGACTCATTCAAGGTTATACAATTATCAAATGACAGAGATGATCCTAAAGCCCAGATCTCTTAAATATCAATAAATTATACATATTAAAACAATAGGAAACAATAAATGGTAAGATGAAAAGTTCAATTGGATATTTATTTTCATAAACTTGTCTCTAGCTATGAAATATATTTGGAAGTAATTATATAGAGGCAATTAACTTTAGTATGGCCATTAAGAACAAACTCAAAAGGAAAACGAAGCATAAGTTAATGGTTCTTTTTTTAATATGAGTGATGGTATGCTATTCAAGTGAAGCTCTTTTCTACTAAAAACTCTAATATAACTGAACAAAGAAATAAACAATAATCTTCCATGTATATATTCCAAATTGTCAAGCAAATGGAATAAAATGATGAACCATCATCATCAACATCATAGATAGATGGGTGGATAGACAGAAAAATATATGTAAATAGATGTGTATGTAGCATGTATATGTATATTTCTATATGTATATGTGTTTTGTGCATAAACACATATAAGCATGCATGAAACCATAGGTACACATGCCCTCTAATACATGTACCTTGAGATAAGGGAGGAGAACTACCTTAATGAAATATGAATGATAACAGAAAGATCATTAAAGTTGATTTTCTCCCTTTTTTGGTACCTAATTAAATTTCTTCACACATTTTCCCTTCTTCCCCTCTTCCCTTCCAAGATTATTTTGCCTCTCTCTCTGCCCTTTTCTATCTACTACCTACACCACACATACAAATGCGTACACACACACAATGTATACACCTGATACACCTGATACATATATGACCTTCTCATGAGAAAATTTATGTGGACATGATTTTGCATCTCTTAACTATAGATGAAGTTATGTTAAATATTGAAAATTTATTAGAAACTAGAAACACAGAAAAGTTCCTTCTTAATTCCCATGTGTTCTCTTCCTTCCTATTAGAAATAGTCATATTTTATTTGACTACCTTCTTTGAATTTATTAATATATTTTTCTAAAGGAAAAAATTGATTTCTCCTATTAGAAATAGTCATATTTTATATGGTTATATGGTTTTATATGGTTATTTGACTACATTCTTTGAATTTATTAATATAGCTTTCTAAAGGAAAAAAATTGTTTTATATTGTGAGAAATGGAATTTAAAAAGGTTTTAAATTAATAAATATACTTGTCCTTGCAATTTTTAGTATAAATTTAGTCAAATGTGACTGAGAAATAAGTTCTGCTTTCAATATATGTTTTTTAATAACCTTTGCACATCAACTATCAAATATGTCAGGAAGGTACAGTTATACTTTTAGAGAAATAATTAAGAAATAACTGACAGAGAAAGAAAAGAATTAATTTATTTCTGATGTTCTACAATAATGAACCCTAATCACAAAGATGCATTCTGGATCTTCCTTTATTCAAACAAAAATAGTCTCTACATCCACAACCACCTTCTCTCAGAATTAGACAAATCTAATGGCAACTAAATAAGAAGGAAGTTAAGAAGGTAAATAGACACTTCCAAACAAAATGGTGGAGAGAAGACAGGCACTATTCTAAGTGTTCCTGGTTCCCCCTCAAAAATAACAAGAAGGAAACCTCTTAACAGAAATTCGATAAATAAAATCCAGAAAGAAAAGTCAGGAGAAGAATAACTATGAATGAAGTCTGTCACAGGGGCCTGTGAGGAAATTAGGAGCAGAGGCCAGAGGGTCAGCACAAGGTCAGCAGTGTGGGAGAAGCCAGAGGACTACCTTACCCACAGAGACTTTGGTGAATGGTGGGACCCAGGACCAACTTTAGCTACAGATTCTTTGCCTAGGGGGCATGGAGAGGAGCTCTGGTGAGCCACAGTCCACAGAAGGGTGACTTCCAACACAGAGAGTTGCAGAGCATGCCTGGAAAACAACCAGCTGGGCAAAGAACCTGAGCTCCATACTTTTTACAGAGCATTGCTCCCAGAATGAAGGGAAACATCCCCTCATCCCCTCAGGTTCAGGTATGGGCAACAGAATACACTCAGCTGAAAGGGAGATTTTAACTCCCTCCCCCATGGCCCAGCTCATTTTTCAAGCTCAACTCAAACCCTGCTGCTGAGGGCCTCAAACACTCCAGAGAAAGCAACCAGTGCCCCTACTGGCTGTCCATTGGAATTGCTAAGCCAAGTGAGCAAAGTCTCTAGGGTTTTCAAAAGCCAACATCTGAGAGTCAGCTACTCCCACAAAACATGAGCCTAGGGAAATGAAGAAAGGTCATCAGAAGGGGGGGACATGGAGAAATACTTAGAAGAAATAGATTCTAACTGAGAGAGATCTAGTACTTCTGAAGGAAAACATGAATTGGTCTGCAGCCCAGAAAGATTTCCATGAAGAAAATCAGGAAGGAGTTTAAAAATCAACTGGAAAAAATTGGCAAAAGAAACTCAAGAGAAAATTAATACATTGCAAGAGAAAACTGATGTCTCTCAACAAAAAAAAACAAATACATAGAAAATGCAATTGGAAAAAAACAAAATGAGAACAATTTTCTCAGATCCTGATTTGGGCAAATGCAAAAGAGAAAATAATTCTCTCAAAACAAAACCTGTGCAAATGGAAAACTCCTTCAAAAATAGAATTGAACAATTGGAAAAAGAGTTGCACAAGGTACATGAAGAAAATTCTTTAAAGAAGAATGTAATCTGTGGAAACTAATGACTCCTTGAGACAACAAGATTCTGTTAAACAAAACCAAAAGATCAAAAAAATAGAAGAAAATGTAAAATTCATAATCAGCAAAACCACTGACCTCGAGAATAGATCAAGAAGGGACAAACTAAGAATTAAAAGTCTTGCTGAAAACATTTAAGAGAATAAAAGCCTGGACTTATATTACAGGATTTAGTGGTGGAAAATTGCCCTGATATCATGGAACCAGAAGACAAGATAGTTTTTGAAATAATACATCGATGCCCTCATGAAAGAGATCCTAAAAATGAAAACAGCATGGAATGTTGTGGCCAAATTCCAGAATTATCAGATAAAAGAGAAACTTCTTCAAGCAACCAGAAAGAAAAAATTTAAATACCAAGGAGCCACAGCAAATATTACATAGGACCTAGCTGCATCAACATTAAGGGATCAATGGGCCTGGAATGAAATATTCTGAAAAGCAAGGGAGCCAAGAATCCACTATCTGGCAGAGCTGAGTCTTCCCTGCCAGGGAAAAAGGTGATCATTAATGAAATGGGAGACTTCCAATATTTTTTGATGAAAAGACCAGAGCTAAATGGAAAATCTGGACATCAAACAGGAGGTTCAAGAGACACATAAAAAGGTTAAAAAAGGATAAAGTGAAAAAACTGCTCTCCAATAATATGAAACTAGCTATATCCCCACCTGGGAGAAAGATTCTCATAACTCTTGAGAATTATAACTCTATTAGAGAGAATATACCTGACCAATAGTGATGGATACTCATGACTTATCTGTGAGACAGTCATCCAATAAGATTAAACTGGCTATATCCCTACCTGGGAGAATGATACTAATAACTCTCAATAATTATTGCACTATTAGAGAGAATATATTAATCCAGAAGTTATGGACACTCATGACTTTTCTGTGCTGCAGATAGAATGATTTAAAAACAATACCTCCTTTAAAAAGGGGACAATAGAGACATGCTAGGATGGAGGAGATTGAAAAGGGTAAAGCTCATTATATTAAGAGGTACAAAAGACCTACTGAAATAGAGCAGAAGAAGGGAGGAGGTGAGAACCACTTGAATCTTCATCTCATCAGTCTTGGATGAAAGTTAACTTACACATTCAGTTAAGTTAAGAAACTTATCTTACCTATCAAGTATGAAAAGGGTAGGGGTGGCTAGGTGGCACAGTGGATAAAGCACTGGCCCTAGAGTCAGGAGTACCTGGGTTCAAATCCTATCTCAGACATTTAATAATTACCTAGCTGTATGGCCTTGGGCAAGCCACTTAACCCCATTTGCCTTTCAAAAAAACCCTAAAAACATATTAAAAGGGGAAAAGGGGGGGGACAGGGAGGGGGAGAAAAAAGGGGAACTAACAGAAGGAAGGGAAGGAAGAAGGGGAAAAGTAAAAGGGGAAAGAAAGGAAAGAGGGTTTGACATATTAGGGCAAACACACTGAAGGTGACAGTATTCAGAAACAAAATACTAGGGAATATGGATAAAGGGATAAAAGGGGAAAAATACAAACAGAGGGAAAATAGCATGGAGGGCAATAAAGAGTTAGTAATTATAACTTTGAATGTGAATGGGATGACCTCTCCTTAAAACATAAGTGATTAGCAGAGTGGATTAAAAACTAGAATCCTACAATATGCTGCTTACAAGAAGCACATTTAAAGCAGGGAGATACATATACAGTGAAGGTTAAAGGTTGGAGCAAAATATATTTTGCTTTAGCAGAAGCAAAAAAACATAGGGGTAGCATTCCTGATCTTGGATGAAGCAGCTGCAAAAATAGATAGTGTTAAAAGAGATAAGCAAGCAAACTATATCCTCCTGAAAGGTACAATAGACAATAAAGTAATTTCAATATTAAATATGTATGCAAGCAATGGTATAGCATCCAAATTCTTAGAGGAGAAGTTGTAAGAACTATAGGAAGACACAGACAGCAAAGCTCTACTAGTGGGAGAACTCAAACTCCCACTCTCAGACTTAGATAACTCTAACCATAAAATAAACAAGAAGTAAGTTAAGGAGGTAAGTAGATTGTTAGAAAACCTAGATATGATAAATTTATGGAGAAAATTGAATGGGGATAGAAAGGAATATCCTTTTTTTCTGAAGTCCATGGCACTTCCATACAAATTGGCCATGTTATAGGGCATAAAAATCTAATGATCAATTTGAGAAGGCAGAAATAGAGAATGCATCTTTCTTAGTTAATAATGAAATAAAAGTCATAGGCAATATTGGACCAGGGAGATATAGACCCTCAATCAATTGGAAGCTGAATAACCTCTTTTAAAGAATGAGTGGATCAAAAAAACAAATTATAGAAAGAATTAATTATATCATCCTAGATAATGACAATAATGAAAAAAATATATCAAAATCTAAAGGATACACTCAAGGTGGTGGTCAGAGGATATATTGTATCTTTAAATGCTTATGTGAATACATTAGGGAAAGAGAAAATCAATGAACTAAATATTCAACTAAAAAATTTAGAGACAGAGAAATTTTAAACCCCCCCCATTAATAACAAATTAGAAATTCTAAAAATTAAAGGAGAAATGAAAAAAATTGAAAGCAAGAAAATTATTGAAGTAATAAATAAAAATAAGTGTCAGTTTTATGAAAAACCAATGCAATTGAAAAATCTCTGGTCAATCTATTTAAAAAAATGAAAGAAGAAAACCAAATTGCTAGTATCATAAGTGAAAAAAGGTGAATTCACCACCAATGGGGAGAAAATTAAAGTAATAATTCAGAATTAGTTTATCCAATTCTATGCTAATAAATTTGACAATCTAAGTGAAATGGATGAATATTTACAAATTTTAAGTTGCTCATTTTAAATAAAGAGGAAATTAAATACCTAAATAACCCTATCTCAGAAAAAGAAATTCAATAAGTGATTATTAAACTCCCTAAGAAAAATCTCCAGGGCCAGATGGATTCATGAATGAATTCTATCAAACATTTAAGGAACAACTGGTTCCAATTCTACATAAACTATTTGGAAAAATAGGTGAAGATGGAATTCTGCCTCTTTCTATTACAGCAATATGGTGCTTATTCCTAAAACAGGAAGAGTTAAAACAGAGAAATAAAATTATAGACCTATATCACTAATGAATATAGATGCAAAAATCTTAAATAAAATTTTAGCAAAATGACTACCACAAGTTATCACTAGGATAATACATTATGATCAAGTAGGATTTATTCCAGGAATGCAGGGCTGGTTCAATATTAGGAAAACTATTAGTATAATTAATTATATCCATTTCAAATCTATCAGAAATCATGTGATTATATCAAAAGATTCTGGAAAAGCTTTTGACAAAAAAACGGCACCTATTTTTCTAAAAACACTAGAGAGTATATGAATAAATGAATTGCTCCTTAACAATAATAAACAGTATCTATTTGATACCATCAACAAGCATTATATGTAACAGGGATAGGCTAGAGGTATTCCCAATAAAATCAGGGGTGAAACAAGGATACTCATTTTTACCAATACTATTCAATATTAAAGTGTATTAGAAATGTTAGCTTCAGCAAAAAGAGAAGAAAGAGAAATTGAAGAAATTAGAATTGTGAAGGAAGATATAAAACTCTCACTCTTTGCAGATGACATGATAATATACCTAGAGTATCCAAAAAATCATCTAAAAGCTACTAAAAATAATTAGAAACTTTAACAAAGGCACAGGATATAAAATAAACCATCATATATCTTCCATATTTCTTGATATAACTAACAAGATCAAAAGAAATGTAGTAAATTGGGAAACAATTTTTATATCTAGTATTTCTGACAAAGGACTCATTTCTAAAATATACAGAGAACTGAATAAATTTTCAAAAAAAAAATTTCCCAGTTGTCAAATGGTCAAAGGATTTACAATAGCAGTTTACAGATGAGGAAATCAAAGTGATTCATGGTCAGATGAAAAACTGCTGTAAACCACTACTTACTAGCGAAATGGAAATTAAAGCATCTCTGAGGTACCACCTCACACCTCTCAAACTGGCCAATATGACTAAAATGGACAGTAATTATTGTTGGAAGGGATGTGGGAAATCTGGGACACTTTTGCATTGTTGGTGGAATTGTGAAGTCATCCAAACTTTCTGGAGAACAGTTTTGAATTACGCCCAAAGTGCAGCAAAAATTTTGATCCAGCAATACCACTACTGGGTCTAGACCCTGAAGAGATTATGAAAAAAATGTAAAAACATTGCTTAAACAAAATTATTCATAGCTGCCCTGTTTGTGATTGCAAAGAATTGGAAATTAAGTCAATATTCTTCAGTTGGGGAGTGGCTTAACAAACTTTGGTATATGTATATCACGGAATACTATTGTTCTATTAAAAATCTGAACTGATGGGAATTCAGGGAAGCATGGCAGGATTTGCATGAACTGATGTTATGGGAGATGAGCCGAACCAGAAAAATATTGTACATCCTAACAGCAACATAGGGGTGATTATCATCCTTGCTGAACTTGCTCATTCCATCAGTGCAACAATCAGGGACAATTTTGGACTATCTGCAATGGAAAATACCATCTATATCCAGAGAATGAATTGTGGAATTTAAACAAAGAACAAAGACTATTACCTTCAATTTAGGGGGGAAAACCCATTATCTTATTATGTAATTTTGCTATCTCTTATACCTTATTTTTCTTCCTGAAGGATATGATTTCTCTCTCACATTACATTTAACTTATATCAATGTATACCATGGAAACATTGTAAACATTAAGACCCTGCTTTCTGTGGGGGTTAAGGGAGGGAAGCAAGAATAGGGAAAAATTGGGGTGGCTAGGTGTCATAATAGATAAAGCACCAGCCTTTGAGTCAGAAGTACCTGGGTTCAAATGCGGTCTCAGACATTTCATAATTACCTAGCTGTGTGGCCTTGGGCAAGCCATTTAACCCCATTTGCCTTGCAAAAAAAACCTAAAAAAAAAGAATAGGGGAAAATTGTAAAGTTCAAAATAAATAAAATATTTCTTTAAAAAAAGTTTTAAAAATGAGGCTCTTTTGTATTTCTCTCCTTTGGAGTCGTTGAACTTTTACTGTGTAATGTTCTAACTCATTTTTCTGTGGACATTTTGATTAGAGAAAAGGACAGGAAATGTACATTTCCATGTGAAGCATAAAATCAGCATGAGACTAAACATTTCATCAGATAAAAGGTCTTCATAGGCTATATTGATAGGACTAGTAGTGTTCTAGTAACTAATTTTTTATGTTACTATGCTAAAAGCTTGAAGTAGGTAGTTGGGAAATATTAAGTTTGATCCTGAACTATGTTCAGAAGCATAAATAGCAAAGCTACTTCTTGTGTAACCTAAAGAGTTAATAAACAGGCTTTTCAGTTGTGTCTGATTCTTTGTGACTCCATTTTGGGGTTTTCTTGGCATAGATCCTGGAGTGGTTTGCCATTTATTTTTCCAAGTCACTTTACAGAACAGGTACTGAAATAAAGAGGGTTAAATGATTTGTACTTGGACAGATTTGAACTCGGCAGTAAAAGCCCTCTTGTCTCCAAGCCTAGCACAATAATCATTGAGTCCCTTAGGTACTACATACATTAATAAGTTCTTTAAAATGTGCTATGTGTTTAGTGACTTAAGGTGACTGCAGCTATGCCATTTAGACTATAGACAACTTTGATTTCATAAACAGATAGTCTTATGTGATAGATTATAGATAATATTGTATTTAGTTTCAATCTAAATCATCAGGTTTAACTAACACAACAGATTGAAAAGATGTCTATAAAGTTCCATTTTTAAAATAGATGACTGTGCATTGTTAATCTTTTCCCATAAAACATCCATTTCAAGAAAGATAAGTTTGCAGATATTTCTAGTCTTATAGGAAATGAGTAAGGTCATCATTGGATTTCATAGGTTTCTGATGTTTAATCTAGGCTATAGTTATTAAAGTTTGTGCTTGTTAGTGGAGTCCAGGGAAAGTCTTAAAAAAAGAGCAGTCTTGAAGTGACCTTTATCTATTCTGGAGGTGAATCAGTAACACAATTATCCCTTCCACATTGTGGACACAAGGATTGCCTCTACCCCCAATATGGGAAATTGTAGGGGCTACTAGGTGGATAAAGAATTGGCCTTGAAATCAGGAAGACCCAAGTTTGAATCTGGCCTTAGACACAATACTTACTATCTATGTCTTTGGACAAGTCACTTAACCCTGATTGCCTTATATACAGGATCATCTCCAGTCATCCTGATTCATATCTGGTCCTAGATGACTCTGGAGGAGAAAGTGAGATGGTGACTTAGCACAGCCCCCTCCCCAAATCCAGTTTATATGCTTGTCATGCTATCACTTCCCTAATGTCATGGACTTCTTTGAGAATGGATCATCATCATCATCATCATCGTCATGATCATTATAAAACAAAGTAACCCTTCCTTAATACCAAAGGAGTTTGAATTTTTTTCCACTTTCCTTTATGGGGTGTTTACAGTATTATGATAAAAATGATGTAATTTAAAGATAATTCATACATAAAAAAGATAAATAGAATTTTAGAAAAGCTAGATGTGATAGACCTGTGCAAAAAATTAAGTGTGGTTAGAAAGAAGATAAATTCACATCTGTGGTATATGATAACTTCACAAAAAATGACCATGATTTAGGGCACAATAACCTCATAATCTAATACTGAAAAGCAAAAATTTCAGATCATCATTAAATAAAAATTACATGAAATAAAGGATCATGAAATATAAAAATGAATTGTAAACAAAATGACCTAGTTTTAAAGTAGTGGAGTAGAGTGGAGTAGATGATGTATCATAGAAATAATCAACAATTTCACACAAGACAATGACAAGTATGACACATCATATTTATGGAATGTAGTCAAAGAAGATTTTAGGTAGAATTTTTTTTCTCTAAAAGTTTACATGAATAAATTAGAAAAAGAGGATATAAGTGAATTGGGCATACAACTCAAAAAACTAGAAAAAATTAAAAATTCCTAATCACACAATATATTAGGAATTCTGGAAATTAAAGGAGAAATTAATAAAATTGAAAGAAAACTAATGAACTAATAAGTAAAACTGAGTTTTATGAAAAAACCAATAAAATAGATAATATGCTTAATTTGATTTAAAAGAAGAAAACCAAATTACTATCATCAAAAATGAAAATGAAAAACTCAAAATTTAGAAGGAAATTAAAGAACTAATTCAGAAATTTTTTGCCAAACAAATATGACAATGAAATATATTAATATTTATTAAAATATTAAAGATTAACTGAAAAGTAAATGAAACAATTTTTTTAAACATTATGATCTTAAAGCATTATTTTTAACCCCAGTTTAGAAAAAAGAAATTGAACAAACCATTAATAAACTCTCTAAGAAAAATCTCCGGAGCAGATGAATTTTTGAGTGAATTCTACCAAACATTTAAAGAACCATTAATTTCAATTCTACATAAACTATTTGAAAACAATAATGAAAAAAGATTTTTGCCACATTCCTTCTATGACACCAAGATGTGCTGATATCTAAATCAGATAGAGTCAAAACAAAGAAAATTAAAAGACTAATCATTCTAAAGAATTTAAGTAATATTTTAGCAAAAAGATTACAAGTTATCACTAAGCCAAAATACTACAATTAGAAGGGATTTATACCAGGAATGCAAGGATAGTTCAATATCAGGAAAACAATTAGCATCATTGACTAAAGCAGGAAGAAAAGTAACAGAAGCCATATCATTATCTCAATAAATGTTTAAAAAAAGACTGAGGAAATCTAGTACCCATTCATATTAAAAATGCTAGGAAAACATAGGAATAAATGGGATTTTCCTTAAAATTATAAACACATCAGCATAATGAAAATTAGGAATGAAGTAATGATGCCCTTTCTCACCAATATTATTAATATTTTATTAATAACTATTAACTTTACCAATTAAAAAAGAATTTGACAAAATTAGAAGAGATAATTGAGGGGAAAACTTTCCCTCTTTGCAGATGATATTATGGTATGCTTAAGGAATCCTAGAAAAATCAAATAAAAACTACTTGAAACAAAATGCCAGGATATAAAATAACCCCAAATAAATCATCGGCATTTCTATATATTACCAACAAGGGATGGCAGCAAAAGAGAAAAAAATAAATTCCTTTTAAAGCAACATGAATAAAGTAGACAATTTAACGATCTTGTTTACTTAAACTTAGCAACATAAAATACTTGGGAATCCACCTCTCAAGTCAAGCCCAAAAACTATATGAACACAATCACAAAACAATTTTCACACAAATAAAGTCAGAACTAATCTACTGGGGAAATGTCAATTTCTCATGGGTAGAAGAGCTAATATAATAAAAATGACAATTCTACCCAAATTAAATTGCTTTTTTCTATGCCATACCAAACTACAAAAAAAATTTACATAGTTAGAAAATATAGTAACAAAATGCATCCTGAGTAAAAAAGATGAAGAATATCAAAGGAATTAATGAAAAAAAATGTAAAGGAAGGTGGCCTAGTTATACCACATCTAAAACTAAAATGGAAGTCATCAATACTGTCTGGTATTGGCTAATAAATAGGAGAGTAGTCCAGTGGAATAGATTAGGAATGAAGAAAAAACAGTAATCTATGACTATAGTCATCTGCTGTTTCTAAAATCCAAAGACTCTAGCTTCTGGGATAAGAGTTTACTATATGACTAAAACTGCAGGAAAAACTGGAAAATAGTATGACAAGAACTAAGCATAAATAAAGCAATATCTAACACCCTATACTAAAATAAGGTCAAAATGGGTATAGAATTTAGACATGAGCCAATTAGGAGAACAAGGAATAAAATGTCAGATCTATAGAAAGAAGAGGAGTTTATGACCAAATAAGAAATAGGGAACATTATAATTGCAATATGGATGATTTTGACTCCATTCATTTAAAAAGGTTTTGCATAAACTAAACCAATGCAATCAAAATTAGAAAGACTACAGAAAGCTGGAAAACAATTTTCACAGTTACTGCTTATAATAAAGTACTCATTTCTAAAATATATAGAGAATTGAGTCAAATTTATAATGATAAAGTTTATTCTAAAATTGACAAATGATTAAAGGATATGAACAACAAGTTTTCAGATGAAGAATTTAAAGCAAACTATAAGTCATATGAAATAATGCTATAAATAATTATTGATTAGAAACATGCAAATTAAAACATACCCTTTGATCCTGCAATACCAATAATAGGTCTGTATCTCAAAGAGATCATAAAAAGAGAAAAAGACCCATATTTACAAAAATATGGCAGTTATTTTTGTAGTAAAAAAAAATTTGGATATTGAAGAATGTCCATCAATTGGGGAATGGGTAAATAAGTTACAGTATATAAATGTCATGGCATGCTATTGTTGTGTAAGAAATCTTGAGTGACTGGACTTGAGAAAAACCTGGAAGTACTTGCATAATCTGATGCTGAGAGAAGTTAGCTAGTAATATACACATTAACAACAACATTGTATGATGATCCATTATGATGGACTCAGCTCCTCTCAGCAGTTCAGAGATCAGACAGTCCTCAAATATTTGTTTTGGAAAATGCAACTCACAGCCGTAAAATAATACAAAACAAAGAAACAAAAATAATAATTATGGTGTCTTAATGAAAAGCAAAGCAGACTAATTTGACTTTTTCAAATTTATTTTTTTTTCTTTCATTCTTAAGTTTTTTCACTCTTAGACCTGGTTAGTAATGGAAATATTTCAAGCACGATTGTAGATATACAACTTATATCAGCATGTTCATTGTCATCTGGAAAAGTTAGAGAATGGAGGGTGTTAGAAAAATGTGGAACTCAAAAACTTGCAAAAGGATGTAGGCTGAAAACTACCTTTGCATGTAATTGAAAAAAGAAAAGTAAATAATAAAAAAGAGAAAAGGTATGATCAAGAATTAGAATGTTTTATATGAGAGTCACTAGCAATTTAATTTGGAAACAAGAGTATTTGAAAGGGAACAGAAGACTAAAAATGTTAGTGAGCTTATATTGTACTGGGATTTAAATGCCACAAAGAAGAATGTTTGAGTGGGGTGGGGGAGGGATGACTAGATTCTTATATTTTGGGATTGTAGGTTTGAAATCCATGTCTCAATGAACTTATTTATAATTTTCAATTGTAATTGTCAGGTTAAATGACTTGTGCATGATTAGGACCCATAAGTAGCAAAGTGAGATTTGAATCCAAGTCATCCTGATTCCAAGTCCAAACTTCTAACCTCTAATACAGACCATGACTTATATGGAATGGATGCAAGTGTGTGTGTGTGTCTGTGTGTGTGTGTGTGTGTAAACATAGATGCATATATATATATATATGTATATATATATATATATATATATATATATGCCAACATATATTTATAGTGTCATAATAGTCATGGATTTGGAAATAAAAACTCAAAAGGCAAGTGAACAGAATATCATTAAAAAATCTGAGAATGATCCCTCCTAAAATATCAAAGCATATACATCAATGATTCTTAACCTACAAGGCTTTTATTAAGTGTGAAAAAACAATTATTATTTTTAATAAAGGTCAAATAAATGTTATATTTTTGTCACAACTTTCATATTTATAAGAGAAAATGATTTTTTGTCTAGTTCTACGTTAGCATTACCTGCCTATTAATAACTTCTTAGCCTAATTTTCCCTATCTCAAAATTTTCCTCTTCTTTTTTACTCTACCTAGAACCAGTTTTGTATGGGAAATATTTTATTGCTTTACTTCTATTATGACTTATGATGATATGACAGAGCAGATAATCTATTTCAGGATTCCTAGGGATTGAAGATTGTGGATAATAGCACTACAAGTCCATCATGAAAATTACTAAAATGAGATAAATGAGATATTTTAAGACAATAAGATATTTTAAATGTTCTCTCAAAAGAAGAAAAATAATTATACTTCCTTCATGTAATAATGAATTGAATTCCAGGATTGCAATGCAAGGGATTTTAGAAAATGAGAAAATATGAAGGTACACTGGTCTTTAGCAGAATTATTTATTTTTTGTTCTTTAAATTTTCTATAAGATTACATTTAACAAACACAGAAACTAAATAGTACTAGAGAACCAAAAGATTGAAGAGACTTAACTGGCTAATAACAGACATAAAATAAATCTCTTTCCATTCAGTAGTATTTTTTCCAGAAACTCTTTTCCATTTCTCAATAGAACAACCCAAATGAAACATGTCAGCTATGGATTGATGTCTGATTCATCAATAAAATGTCCAATTGCTCATGTCATCAAACAAATAAAACTAAGATTTTTCTTAATAGCAGGGAAAAGGGGAAAAGAAATGTGTAAAAAGATGCTTGTTGTGGATATATTAGAAAGAGAATTTTCCAAAATATCTAGAGATTTAATCTCAGCCTCGGTTTGCTGATCCAGAAAATGAGTAGATCAGTCCTTAAGTCTCTTCCTCTTTTATCATTTATTAACCTCTGAAAAACACTTAAAGAGAATCAGGCATCTGGGAAGAAAATGAGGCTTAATGTTGAAAACTGACATTTATTTGAGTTAGCATGATAAAGTTAAGACTGAATCAAAGACAGGGTGACATTTTTATAGGCAGCAACACACCTGAACTTTCCAAACATTCCTCTGGAAACAATTTTAAAATAATTTCTTAATGAAATTTTGTAACAGTAGAACCAAAAATAAACTTGATCAGAGTTTTCTAGCCTCAAAACATTTAGGATATCCATATGATTAAAAAAGGTGGGGGGATGCCTATCCAGAGTGCATATACATTTTGTCATTAACAAGAACCATAGGAACAGCAACAGCTTTACAAAGCAGAATAAGTAAAATGAAAAAGGAGATTGAAAAATTCACTGAAGAACATTATTCATCAAAAATGTAAAATTGGACAAATGAAGATGTACAAAAGTTCATTAAAGAAAATAATCCCTTAAAAATTTGAATTGTGCAAGAGAAAACTAATGAATCTAAGAGATATCAAGAAACAAGAACACAGTAAAAAATGAAGAAAATGCATTAATCATCAGAAAAAAGAATTGAATGAATTGTTAAGTAGAAGATTTTGAAAGATTATTTAAAATTATTGACCTACCTAAGAGTCGTGATGATAAAAAAATGGTGATTAGACATCATATCATAAAAAAATAAGAAAACTGTCACAATATCCTAGTTATAGAGGATAAAGTAGAAACGGAAAGACTCCATTATTCACATTTTAAAAGAAATAAAAACATGAAAACTCCAAGAAATATTATAGAAAAATTCCAGAGTTCCAAGCTAAATACTTTTGTATGTGAAAAAGATATATTTTAATAGATTATTTATTATTACTGGTCAACAATATGACATGGTAGCCAATAAGACCAATATCATTCTAAGTTACATTAAAATAAATGAATGAAGTAAAAATATTTATTAAAAGGTTTGTAGATAGTTAGTGGAACAATGTATAGAGTCCTTGGACTGCAGTCAGGAAGACCCGAGTTCAAATTTATCTCTGATTACTTACAGGCCATGTAATCCTGGACAAGACACTTAAATATTGTTTCCCTCACTTTCCTCATTGTATAATTGTGATAACAGTACCAACCTCCCTAGGTTATTTATACAATACTCAGGTCAGGTCAGTCAGCACTCAGTATGTGCTATATAAATGTAACTTGTTGTTGTTACCTACCATGTGCTTTGGGTGAAGTTAGCTTTAAAAATATTTACTGAAAAAGAATAATATTTAAGCAATAATCTCTAAAATGATCAAGATCATGACTCCAGTTCAATATATCTACCATGTGTGATCAAGCTCATTGAAAATAATACAAGGGACCATATTCCACCTTTACCGCATTAGTCAATACTGTGGGATTGAGTTCTAATACAAACATACTTACCCTTTAACTGCCAATACAGACAATAGACTCTGTGTTTCTGAATGCTAGATAAGATATAAAAATATATGTGATTCTCAAGTTTCTTATTCTCATGATTTCTTCATACCCTTTTCAATTATTAAAAAATCCTACAGAACTTGTTTATATAGATTTTATCTATCAACATTTATCATAGTAAAAGGAATTGCCTCAAGACAGCAAATAATCATATATAAGTACAATAATATTAAACGTATTTTCATATTATGTAAAGAAGTATCAAAACAAAAGGAAAAAACCTCAAGAAAGAAAAATAAACTCCAAAATTCAAAAAAGTGAAAATAATATGCTTTGATCCATATTAATACTTCTTAGGTCAATCACTGGATGTGGACAGCATTTTTCTTCATGAGTCTTTTGGAATTGTCTTGGATCATTTTATTGCTAAGTAAAGCTAAGGTGATCATATTTGATCATTGTGTTGTATAGTGACTAAAGATGTTTGTTGAAGGGACTGAACCTTGCCTTGTCTGATTGTGAAGAATTGAGTGCATACACACAGAACTAAACTCATCTCTGTGAGTGTGTATTATGCAATTGATGGTTCCATATATGAATGGGGCAGTGCTAGTTGGCCAGTTTTCTTTATACTAATTGTGAGGTAGAAATCTGTAGGAACAGCAGAGGACCAATCCATAGTCTATTTATTGCATCTCAGTCTGGGAGGCTGCATTAAGTGTCCAAGTCTTGAGAGAAAAAGTTTCTAGGATCAAGTTAACGAAGTCCAGAGAGTAGAGTGTTGAGGGGAATGAAGAAAGGATATTCTGGGTGTTTTCTATAAAAATTAAGAACCTATAAAAACGAAGAGACAGATTTCTATAAAAATGAAGAATTAGAGGAAAGGGGCACAGAGATAGAGCTCTCTCTCTCATCCTACCCACCCCCATGGATACTACATTTACCCAAAGATAATCTCAATATAATCTTCTAAAAGTCAGTCTTATTATCTTTCTTGAACTCCAGTTCCATATCACAGACATAGACATATAAATTCAACATAGTCAAAGACATTGTCTTTTCCCCAAAACCCTACTTTTCTTTTGAACATTTCTATCCTGTTTAGCATATAAACAACCTTCTACTTACTTAGATCTGCAAAGTAAATCCTCATCTCATGATGCTTCCTCACGCTACAAATTTCAAATATTGTCTAATCTCTTCAATATCTTTAGGATCTGCTTCTCAACATTCATATAGTCATCATCATATTATAGGACCACATTATTATTTTCTTGAATTATAGAAATAGTTACCTAATTCTAGTGAATGACTCAAGTTTCTTCTCTCTCTAAACCACTGCATCAATCAGTTAATTAACATTTAATAAGTTCCCATTAAGTTTCAGGTTCTGGGTAAAACTAAGAATTAAAAGAAAAGCAAAAAAAAAGACATCCAAAAAGTTTCTACTCTCAAGAAATTTAGTCTGAAGGGGATAGAAAGGAATGTACCATTTTCTCTGCAGTACATGGCACTTCTATAAAAATTGATCATGTACTAGGGCATAAAAACTTAATGATCAACTGCAGAAAGGCAGAAATAGTGAATACATGTTTCTCAGATTACAATGCAATAAAAGTCATATGCAAAATTGGGCCAAGGAGATATAGACTCAGAACAAATTGGAAACTGAATAACCTCATTTTAAAGAATGAGTGGATCAAACAACAAATAATAGAAAGAATTAATTGTTTTATCCTGGATAATGACAATAATGAAACAACATACCAAAACCTATGGGATTCACTCAAAGCAGATGTCAGGGGATATATTATATCTTTAAATTTTACATGAATAAATTAGTGGAAGAGGAAATGAATGAACTAAATATGCAACTCAGAAACTTGAAAACAATTACAAAACACTTCTCACACAAATTAAATCAGATTTAAATAACTGGGCAAGCATCAGCTGCAAATGCGGGCAATGGATAGGTAGAACTAATACAATAAGAATGACAATTCTCCCCAAACTAAATTACCTGTTTAGTGCAATACCAATCAAAATTCCAAAAAAAAAAATACTTTAATGAGTTAGAAAATGTTGTAAGTAAATTCATATGGAGAAATAAAAGGTCAAGAATTTCCAGGGATTCAATGAAAAAAAGTTCAAAAGAAGGGGCTTAGCCCTATCTGATCTAAAATTAGATTATAAAGCATCAGTCATGAAAACTGTCTGGTATTGGCTAAGAAATAGAGTGGTGGACCAGTGGAATAGACTAGGTGCAATAGCAGGAAAAAATTATAGTAATTTGAGATTTGATAAACCCAAAGAGTGCAGCTATTGGGATAAAAATCCTTTCTTTGATAAAAACTGCTGGGAAAATTAAAAGTTAGTATGGAAGAAACTTAGATTAGACCAACACATCACACCCTATACCAAGATAAGATCCAAATGGATACAGGATCTAGGCATAATAAACAATACTATAAGCAAATCAGAAGACCAAGGACTAGTTTACCTGTCAGATCTATTAAAAGGGGAGCAGTTTATAACTAAGGAAGAAAGATGGAGAACATCACTAAAAACAAACTAGATGACTTCTAGTACATTAAATTAAAAAGCTTTTGCACAGACAAAACCACAAGATCAAAAGAAATGTCTTTATAACTAATGTGTCTTTCAAAGGACTCATTTTTAAAATATGCAGAGAACTGAGTCATATTTTTGTTTTAAAAAAAGCCATTCCCCAATTGACAAATGGTTAAAGCATATGCAAAGGCAATTTACAAATGAGGAGATCAAAGCTACCCATAGGCATATGAAAAATTTCTCTAAATCATTAATTATTAGAGAAATGTAAATTAAAGCTTCTCTGAGGTAACACCTCACACCTCTCAGACCAGCCAATATATAACCAGAAAAGATAATGATCATTGTTGGAAGGGTTGTGGGAAATCTGGGACATTGTTGGTAGAACTGTGAACTCATCCAACCTTTCTGGAGAGAAATTTGCAACTATGCCCAAAAGGCAACAAAAATGCACATACCTTTTGATCTAGTAATACCACTACTGGATATTAAGAGATGATGAAAAAAGGTAAAAACATCACTTGTACAAAATTATTCATAACAACCCTGTTTGTGGAGGCAAAGAATTGGAAATCATCTAAATGTCCTTCAATTGGGGAATGGCTTAGAAAACTATGGAATATATATATATATATATATGTGTGTGTGTGTGTGTGTGTGTGTGTGTGTGTGTGTGTGTGTGTGTCATGGAACACTCTTGTTCTATTAGAAACCAGGAGGGATGGGAAGTCAGGGAAGCCTGGGCAGATTTCCATGAACTGGTGCCGAGTGAGATGATCAGCACCAGAAGAACACTGTGTACCCTGACAGCAACATGCAGGCAATGATCAACCTTGATGGACTCACTCATTCCATTGGTGCAGAAGTCAGGGACAATTTGGGGCTCTCTGGAGTGGAGAATGCCATCTGTATCCAGAGAAACAGCTATGGAGTTTGAGCAAAGCCCAAGTACTATTACCTTAAATTTAGAGAAAAAAAAACCTGATATCTTGTTGTCTGGTAGTGCTATCTCTTATACTTTGTGTTTCTTTCTTAAGGATATGATTTCTCTCTCATCGCACTCAGTTTGGATCAATGTATACCATGGAAACAATGTAGGAACTGACAAGTTGCCTTCTGTGGGGGCTGGGGGGAAGGTAGGATTGGAATAGAAATTGTGAAACTCAAAATAAATAAAATGCTTAATTTAAAAAAATAAATGTATTCTAACTTGACTAGGCAATGCAAACATTTGTGTGTAAAAAAATTTTTAAAGCAGCTGTTTACAGTATAAACTGGAAATATTAGACAGAAGGAAGGAGTAGAGAAAATTTGGAAAAGTCTCTTACAGAAAAAGATAAAAATTTGGTTGGTGTTTGAAGGAACCCCAAAAGCTAAGAAGTCAAATTAAGGGAATACACCAGGCTCAGAGCAGAGCCATTCAGTCAGGAGAGAGTGATATATAAAAGGACCAGCAAGAAAGCCAAATGGAGTATTTTCATTTTGAACTTGTAGACAACAGGAAGCAGAGGTATGTTGCTGCTGCTAGCTTGAACTGTCACTCAAGAACTTATTATTACCTTGTCAGCCTAAGCATTTTCACTGTGGATACTGATGAATTCTACAAAACTTAAATTCATTTTTTTCATAGATGGAGAAAATTTTAATAATACAGATTGAACTTTAACTTGTGTCCTGTATATTTTTTTCAAATAGCCAAAACCTGTTAATAGAGAATTATTGGAATTTATTGGAAAGTGGTGTAACATGGCCAGAATAGAACTTCATGAAGACTTATTTGACAGCTGAAAGGTGAATTCACTGCAGTGAGGCAGCAAGGCAGACAAATCCACCACTGTGCTATTGGAAAAGTAAGGGTGGTTGGGGCAGCTAGGTGGCGCAGTGGATAAAGCACAGGCCCTGGAGTCAGCAGTACCTGGGTTCAAATCTGGTCTCAGGCACTTAATAATAATCTAGCTGTGTGGCCTTGGGCAAGCCACTTACCCCTGTTTGCCTTGCAAAAAAAAAACCTAAAAAAAATTAAGGGTGGTGGTCAGAGAGGAGGGAGCATAAATATGAAAGAGATTATGAATAGAAACAATAGGACATTTTGACTCATTGGATATAGGGAGAGAGAGAGAGAGAGAGAGAGAGAGAGAGAGAGAGAGAGAGAGAGAAGAAGAAGAAGAAGGAGGAGGAGGAGGAGGAGGAGGAGAAGGAGGAGGAGAGGAAGAGGAAGTGGAAGAGGAAGAGGAAGAAGAAGAAGAAGAAGAAGAAGAAGAAGAAGAAGAAGAAGAAGAAGAAGAAAAAGAATTGAGGATGCCTAAGTTGTGAACCTGCATGGCTAGCCATGCAGGTTCACAAAAGGAATAATCCACTGGTTTACATTAAAAATAATCAACCATCTCTATTCAGCTGCTAAAGTTGGTTGTTTGGCTGGTACTTGTCCTTAGTTATTGAAGAAGACCAAACTGACATCACCTTATCTTATCTGCTAATGTAATATTCCCAAAATAAAGATCTAAACATGTCACTCCCCTGATTGATAAACTTCAACAGGATCCTTTTCTCACTATGATCTAATTCAAACTTTCATTTCAGCATTTGGCATTCATAACCTGTCTCCAACCAACCTTTCCATTGATACGCAACTTTATATACATTCTAGCCAAATTGAACTTAATGTTTCTCTTCACATATGATATTTCATCTTTCTTCTTTGTGGTTTTATACAAACTGTTCCCTTGCCTAAAGGAATAGTTTTGTTAAATATGCGGCATTGGTACCATTAACTGTCAGAAGGGCTTTCATCATTGTACATTTATTGTATCAATTGACTGTAACTCAAATCAGCTTACCCTTTTGTATCAAAATTATTTCACAAAATTTTTGCTACAGTCAAAAAGATAAAAACATTAGATGAAGGAAAACAAGTGAAATTATATTTTTCTACATGCATTTCCAATGCTGGTGTCAATATTTACTAACAAATATTAATTGATGTTAAAGAAGAATGTCTGAAACAATTCACACATACCCCAATAGTGCAATGATGTATCTATTTTATCACATACCCTCCACCATTTATAAATTTTCTTTTCTGTCATGTTAGCCAAACTGAGAGATATGAAGTAGTTTAAACTGCACTTTTCTAATTAATAATAATTTGGATTATTTTAAACATGATTATTAATAGTTTTGATTTCTTCTAAAAACTGCATCTTCATATATTTGAATTTGTCATTAGGGAAATGGTTATTTTTTAAAAAATAAATTTTACTAAGTTGCATATATACTTGAGAAAAGAGGGCTTAATCATAAAACTTTCTCTAATTGTGCCCCAACTACCAGTATCCTGCTTTCTGTCTAATACTGACTGCATTGGTTTTGCTTATGAATTTTAAGAAAATTTATTCAATCAAAATTATCCCTTTTAGCTCTTGTGATGCTCTCTATTTCTTGTTTAGTCATATACTTTTTCCTTATCCTTTTATCCTACATGTATTTTTCTCTGTGCTTTCATAAATTGCTCATGATAACATTGTTTCATGTTTAAATCATGTACTCATTATAACCTTGCCTCGGTAAATGATGTAAGATGCTGGTCTATGTTTGTATTCTGCCAAGCTGCTTTGCAGGTTTCTTAGCAGTTTTCTGTTATATTGTGAGTTCTTAAAAGAGGTTATCTTTGTGTTTATTAATCCATAGATTACTGTAATAATTTATTTCTATTGTATACCTAATCCATTTCACAGATCTACCACTCTTTTTGTAGTTGACTTTTAATAATTATTGATTATAATTTAATTTGAGATTTAGTACTGCTGTGTCACTTCCTTCATCATTTTATTGATTTCTTGATATTTTTGAGTTTTTATTCTTCCAGATTTATTTTATTATTATTTTTAGCACTATAAGATAATCCTTTGATACCTTGATTGGTAAGAAACTGAAGATGTGAATCAATCCAAACAATATTGTCATTTTTATTATTATTATTATACATGAACAATGATTTATTACTTCAATTGTTTAAATTCAACTTTGTGTGAAAATTTCTTTGCAATTATGTTCCTGTATATCCTCTGTGTGTTTCAGTTGGTATATTCTGATATTTTTTGGGGGGAAAGGTGGTCATTTTTTGTCTCTTCTCATCTCTCTCTTACCTAACATTAATGCCTAACCTGTGAAAGACACAACTTTTTAAAAACCAAGCTCTCCTATTGTATCCAGGTCTATCCTCAATCATCCTGATCCATATCTGGCCACTGAACCCATACAACTGCAGAGGAGAAAATGAAGTTGGTGAGTGCACAGCAGCCCCCTCACTTAAATCCAACTCACAAGCATATCCTGGCATCATCTCTTTGATGTCATGGTCTTTTTGGCAAGTTGGGCTATATGACCTCTGTCTGTCTGTCTGTCTGTTTCTCTCTCTCTGTGTCTCTCTCTCTCTCTCTCTCTCTCTCTCTCTCTCTCTATATATATATATATATATATATATATATATATATTATATGTATATTATATATATAATTTCTCTCCTTCCTTCCATCCCTCCTTCCTTCCTCTCTCCCTCCTTCCCTGCTCCTTTCCTTCTTTCCTTTCTTCCTTCCCTCCTGCCTGCCTCTCTTCCTGCCTTTCTTTATTGTCCTTTCCTTCTCACACTTGTGAATGTTCTGCCCAAAGGCCAAGGGAAATTTCTTAACGTTTTTATGTTCCACATCACTCAGACTCTCCTTGATTGGCTAACAATAGGTCTCAGATTGTGTCCACTTGGTCATTATTTGAGACATGTGAATTCAACCAGCAATCATTTCTATTTTGGCAAGAAATTACTAGGGTCTTCCCCTCAAAGATTGATTTATTTTTGGACTACAGGAAAAGAGACTACTGGCCTCTCTTCTTTCTCATCTGCCTTAATCACTAAAATAGACTGAAGGTCTTACCCTCTCAATAATTATTTTCCTTCTTTTTTAAAAATGGTCTTGGTGGGCAGTTAGGTGGTATAGTGGATAGAGCACAAGCCCTGGAGTCAAAAGGACCTGAGCTCAAAAACAGCCTTATACACTTAATAATTACCTAATTGTCTGACCTTGGGCAAGTCACTTCACCCCATTGCCTTGCAAAAAAAAATACAAGCAAATAAAAATGTGATCTCGGTCTTATTATGAAGGCCTCTAGTTTATTTACATTACAGAAAATTTTTGCTCTTGGTTTTACAGAAATACTACTTACCATCTTAAGAAAAACTCAATTTATGTCTATGCTTTCTAGTATTTTATTTTTCTGTTACATTTTGTCAAAAAAGCTTTGTCTGCATCCATCGAGATGATCATATCATTATTGCTATATTTGTTATTTATTCATATTCCATTATGCTTATAATCTTCCTAATAGTGAACCACCCTTTTTGTTTCTGGCCTAAATCCAAAGTGGTTATTCTTTTTGATCTTTATGATACATCACTGTAGTCTTTTCCATAGTATTTTAATAAGAATTTTTGTTTCAATATTCATTAGGAAAACATCTATAATTTTCTTTCTCTCTGTTTTTTCTAACTGGTTTTGGCATCAAAACCATATTTGTGTCATGGGAGAAATTTGGCAGAACTTCTTTTTAAACAAATAGTTTATATATTATTTAAATTATTTTTCTTTATGTGTTTACTAAATTTTGCTTGTGAATCTATCTGAGCCTATGAATTTTTTTGAAGAGCTCATTTTGACTTGTAAATTTCTTTTTATTAGATATAATTACTTAAGCTCTCTATATGCTAGAAAATTTTAAATGTATTTTGCTAGTTTGAGGCAATAGTCACTGCTATACATTCAAATTCCCTTAAGTGGATCTGAGTTTAGATTGTTCAGAAGATATGGAAGGAGTGTCAACCTTCAGAAAATCCTCAGATCTTTTTTCCCAAGATGAAACTTTGGCTTAAGTCCCCACTTACTAAAATATTTTGAATCAGAGATTTTGAAAAATGTTTCGGAGTCAGGACTACAGATATGAACCAGAAAAATGTCTCCTTTGTTTAACTTTCTTTAAAAGTTTAGCATGTTCTTAAAAATTTTGATTTCTTAAATATTTTATTGACATTATTTTCCTTTCATTGTAAAATATATATTTTAGGGTTAGTTTTAGGTGGTAGTACCAAAGTAAATGTGTATTTTACAATGTCACTATTAAAAGATTATTACTATTATAAATTACCCCTAAATTTTAGCCGCTTATAAATAAAAGTTTATGTTACACTTATCTTGCCCTGACCCATAAAAAGCTACCAAAAAAATACTGATATCAATAAAGCTTTCAGTTTTCTTTCTAACACATATTTCTGAAAAGAAAGCTGAACAGAGAATGAACAAATCTCTTACCCAGACTTCAAACTCATAAGATTTTACAGTGTGAAAGCAAAGATTTTTAGGTTATTCCTAATTGAAAAGTGAAAGAAAAAAAGCATCTGATGGCAGAGTGATTCTAGATCTCTGTTTATTTTATTATAGGTTATTTAAAAAAGCGGAACCAAGCAGCACTTTCCAAGTGTCTTTGTTATGTTTCTTCTCCCAGGGACCTATTTCTTGTTCTCCTAGCAATAAACATTTATCACTGGGATCTTAGTGTTCAACTTTACCCACTGGTAGATTATGAGAAACTTGAAAGATAACACAAGTTTAAACTTTTTTTTCTTGGAATTCAATTTTTATTGACTTTTTTTCTCATATGGGTACTGTATAATCTTATGGGTGAATATGATTAAAAGAATTTAGAATTTTTCATCTCATTGCCTTTTTAAAAATCAGAACTTGAAATCTATATATAGTCATCTCAACATTATTTTGTGACTATAAGATCTGAATATATTAAACAACACATTATAACTTGAATTTCTACTAACAGCTCCCTTTTCCTTTAACAATTTTCTTGAGTCAAGGTTGTGGAAGGTATAGACTATTCTCCCCTCCCCTTGAAAAATACATATATATATACATATATATACATATATATACATATATATGTATATATATATACATATGTATTTAAAATGACAGTGATGATATGAAGTCTAAATTATTGTGACTTGTTGCTGCCACTTTAAAATTTATTCAGTCTGTCATTTAAAAAAATCTACCACTGACATGCAGTTAGGTTGAGGTTGACACCATGCCTGAAGGAAAAAGAAAACTAGTATAAAACAGTTTGGATTTTTAAATTTTTTTTACCATTTCCTCTAGTGTACAGAAATGTTTCTATTCAATTTCTAATTTTTAGTGAAACTATTTTTTAATTTTTTATGAAACTGCATTTAAGTTTTAGATATATTTCCACATACTTTACCCTTTAGTCATAAATGGATTATTAATATTCTATCTTCTGTTAGCCCAGATTTCATATTTAGGGTCCTTGGTTTATAAATGGAAATACAGTCCTTGCCTTCAGGATCTTCAATCAAAATCCCCTGTGCAGAATTTCATGCATATGGCATAAAAAATTGTGTGATAGCTAAATTTTAGATTTTTCATCATTTCTCAACTTTATGGATATGTTTAGAATTAATGAAAGCACAGACTGTTTTTTTAGAAAAGTAAAATTATTTAGAAATAGATTCCTTCTTTGGCTATTTTTCCATTGCTGAAAAGAAAGGGAACATTCACTCAATCAACTAAATTAGCACTGGTAACTTAGGAAGACAGATATGGAAAGTTCAAATTGGACTTAGAAATCTGACTTCAAATAATACTCCTATTGCTTAGTAGCTTTTACAATTTTGCTTAACTTTTTTTAAAACCCTGCTTCCTCATTTGTAAACTATGAGCACCTGAGTTAAAATCTGTCTCAGACAGCACAGTGGATAGAGCACCTCTCCTAGAATCAAGAGGACTGGAGTTCAAATCCAACCTTAGTAATTGCCTAGTAATTGACTTTGGGCAAGTCACTTAACTTCATTGCCTTGCAAAAAAAATATAACTAAAAAAATGCAAGATCCACTTCACTAGAGTTGTTATAAGGTGCAAATAAAATAATATGGGCAAATAACTTCAATAAACTTAAAGTATCATGTAAATACCCACTATTATCAATAATCTACAATGTAAATATAAATGATTGTGCTGTCTGTAACATTCATTTAGTGCTCACTAAATGCTGTCTTGCATCACTATATAACTTTGTCAAATTTATTTCCTGTCTCTTCAAGTAGATATATGCTTCTATCGTAAAATATTAATTCATCAGGTTACCATTTATATCTTTAACATCTTCAGCCTATCTTTTCATTTCTTTAATTTGAATTTTGTTTTAATGAAATTAATAAATATTACAATGAACAATTGACTTTTCAAAAAAGCCTAAAAATATGCAATTTATCATATTCTTTTATGGAAAATTGTTTAAACATACATGCATCTAACAGAGTAATATTAAAATAGGTCTGCTTTTATGTTCCTTTAAAATTTTCATTTTGCTCTTCTATGAATTTTTAAATGTTTTGTTGATTTAAAAAATATTTAATGCTTAAGGATTAAGTTAATTAAGATCACACAGCTAGATAATTATTAAAGTCAGATTTGAAGTCAAGTCTTTCTGATCCTAGGACAGGTGCTCTATCCACTCTGCCACCTAGATGCCCTTCACTGATTTTTTTTTCCTTTTGAAGCAACTAGGTGGAAAAGAGCAAAAAGCATTGGGTTGGAATCAGAATGCCTTAGTTTAAATCTGGCTTCAGACACTTACCAGATATATGATCCTCACCAAATTACTTGACTTGTTTCCTCATTTTTTTAAACTATCAAATGAGAAAAATAATAGCACCTACCTTGTAGGACTGCTGTGAGAAAGAAATGAGATAATATTTTCAGTTCTTGGCACATAATAGGAGCTTAAAAAATATTTGTTTCCCTTTCTTCTTTTTGTATTATATCATTATCATTACCCAAAGACTTACCAATCTAGAAACAAAAGTCTCCTTTGTAATTAATAAAAATATGTATATATACACATATATTTCCCTATGTATAATTGCAAATGTATATTTATACATATGCATATGTATGTGCATATATATTTACATATATATTGCATGTATGTGTATATTCAATGAGTTGATTTTACAAACATATATTCTCATATTGTACTTTTTTCAAGAAGTAGAGTTTACTTCAAAATTCAATCTCTGTATTGATCAGAATTACAAAGTATTGAAAACTTTTATTTCTTTATATTATTATAGTCATTGTGAAATTCATTTATCTTCATTCAAATATCTTCACACACTCATTAAGTAGACATCAATGAACATTTAGTCACAATACTAATTTCTTGGATTAGAAAGGCAAAAAATACAGTCTAATTCATTCTGGATCAATTCATAACTTTCCAGGTTTCTTGGAATCAGTAAATTCATTATTTATCATAATTCAAGCATAAGCGTGTGAATCCATCCCACTCAATAAAACATAGAAAGATTTCTTCAATCAATCAATTAAAAGTTTTAACTAGATGTGACAAATTCTTTAATTAGATTGGGAGGGCTTTGATTATTGAATGAAGTTAGATGATGCAACCCAGAAAATGTAATTGAATTTGTTGAAAAGAGTCAAACACATTTCTGGATCTAATCTCCTAGGAATTAAGTATTCTAGTAGAGTATTATAAATGCAAAGGAATAAGTAGAGGATAGGAAAATTTTCTTTGGGGAGGGAGCAATCAGTTTTCTCTCTTCTCTTTACCTACTTTAAGAAAGCATGAGTTTAGAAAAGTCATGGGATTTGGACTTTCCACTAATGTGTATTATAGAATCTTTGGAGATAATGGGCTCAAAGCAGCAGCATCTGGAGCTAAGAGATGCACTAGGAAAGCCTAGATATACTAAAGAAAGATTGTCATAGCTCTCTAATTGTACTGACTCTTCAAGTTCAGAAAGTTTCCCAATAGATCTTGTCTGTAATTGTGAGAGAGTATGCCCTAGATATGGGGTATTATCATTTTATACTACCCCTTCCAAAAACTAATTAAATGCATCAATGGAAAAAGCACATTGAATGAGATTTGTGGTCAGTGATGTCAGAAATCTGTGACTATTGAAGCTATCCAATCATAGAAATCACAAGGAAGAAATAGAAAGTTTCTAGTGACTCAACCTGCCAGTGAGACTGGGAAGAACAAAAGAAGTGCCACAGGAAAACATACTGTATCCATGGCCCATGATATCTTTAGGCATTTCCCAACTGATGAGCACTTTGTTTAGTATAACAAAACATGCTAACTCTAGTGTGCATGGATCTTTTCCTTCTTTCTATTTCCTTTTTTTTTAATTTAGTTTATATGTCTTGTAGTAGTATCACTGAAAGAATAGTATCATTGAGTGACATTTTGTTTATGATTCCAGCTCCACCAACAGTGTTATTGGTGCACCTGTATCATGAGAACACCAAATAGCTGTGATTTACTTTATGGACTCAATTTTAATCATCTCAGTTTTATTCATCAACTTTAATCATCATTTTTCTTATTATTTGTGATTTAGAATATTTTGGTCAGAGCTCACATTTCTTCAATTGAAAATAATCTCTTCATGTCCTTTGATCATTTATCTATTTGAAAATGAATATTATAGATGATATTGATGATGATGATGTATATATATGTGAGTATATAGATACATAAACATTTGTGTGTGAATTATATCTATTTATATGTGGATATGTAATGTTACACACATATACATCACTTCCCTATGGATATCAATTGTTATTAGCTAATTTTACTTTAAAGTTTGTTTTCCTAGTTAATTATTTCCTTGGGTTCTTTTTTTGCTAATTGAATTTTACTTGTGAAAAAGTTTTTTTAATTTTATGTAATTAAAAGTTTTGATTGCATTGTCTTTGATTACTTCTCTTATTTAATTAGGAATTCTTCCATACAGAGAGGGGAGTGATTTTGAAATGGAAAATAAACTTAAACTGAATTTTAAAATTAAAAAGTATTCCACACTAAGTTAGATGTGTCTAATTTCTTTATTATTTGATTTTTCTTTACTGGATTAAGATATTTATTTGTAGTTTAATGATATATAATTTCCTGACATGAACCTAATACGTATCAGACTGATTTACAATTTTTCCAGAATGTTTGTTGTAGTTTTTATTAAATAATGATTTCTTATCTCAAGAATAATTGTGTTGAACAAGGACTATACATTTATATTTCCTTGCTCCTAAATATTATTGACCTCAGTTATTCCATTGATCAAAATTGATATTTCTTAAATAATACCAAATAACATCAATGATTACTTCTTTATAATATATTTTTTACAGATAGGCTTCTTTCATTCCAACTGTTTTTTAATTATTTGCTATAAGATTCTTGTCCTTTTATTTCTCAAGATCATTTTTTTATTATTTTGTATACCTCTATAAAAATTATTTTTAAATTCTGATAAATAAACAAAATATTTTGATTATATTAGTATTCTTCAATCATAAATAATTAATAAACTCCATTTTTTTGTTTTTCTTTTTTCTGTGAATAATATTTTTTACCTGTATTGATATAAATTCTAAGTGTTTCTTGGTTGATTGTTCTCATATATTTTATATATTTTTAATTATTTCAGAAATAATTAAAAAATCTTAGTCTACTGGTATATGTTTATAAAATATTACATAAATATTGTATAGGTAAAAGTTGGTGTTTGTGATTTTATTTTCATTTTTTCTTAATTTACTGGTTACTAGCTCTTCAATTAATTTATCTAAATCCTTTGTGTTCTCTATATAAATCATATCATCTGCAAATTATAATGATTGTTTTTCTTTTATTGTTCTTATTACTTCCATTTCTTTAGTTGTCTCATTGCAAGAACTAGTATTTTTAGGACTATAAAAATAACAGTGATAAAATAGATATCATTTATTTCTGATCTTTTTAGAAATGCAGTAGTTTTTCTTCATTATAGATGTTTGCTCTGTATTTTAGAATGATATACTTACCATCATAAGGAAAGGTTCATTTATGTCTCTCCTTTTGAAGTTTGATAACTTAAGTATATTATGTAAAACATTTTATCCCATGTCGATTGATATATCCATGTCATTTTTGTTATTAATATGTTTTACTATGTTCATACTTTTCTGAATATTGAACCTTGCATTCCAAGTATAAAATGGCATATTCAATATTTTAATATGTTACTGTAATCTTTCTTTGTATATATTTTATTCATTGCTTTTACATGCTATTTGTTCAGAGTATCTAAAGGTCTTTATTTTCTTTCTAAGTCATCTATTTCGATGTATCGTTATTTTCTTCCATCCAACATGAAAACTTGTGATGATGCTATTCTTATTTTTATTATGGTTCTTCTATGACTATTCTAGTTATGAGAATTTTATCTACTCCATCTACTGGCTTATTCTTTTAAAGCATAGTATTTTTTAATTGAGGCAAAAAATTTTTTCTTTCTTTTTTTTCATTTCATTTTAAGTTTTTCGATTAGAAATTTTTTTGAAGGCTAAAATCTGCCCACATCTGTATTCTTGGAAGGGGAGCCCAGACCCAAGCCTTTTTGCCACTGAAATCCCAGAGTAAAGAGATATACAAATATCAGATCCTTTCATGTTGTTGCCTCTGATTTATCTCTGTCCTTAATAAAGTTGTAAGAGTTTGACTCTAAAAATCTTCTGTTGCATTCTCTGAGTGGAAGGCTACTGTGAGTTCTTCTATAACCCTGACTTGAAACCACAGTCCTGAGCTGTGAGCAAGAATTGGATGAATCCCTGCCTAATGCAGCTTCCCTGAGTTTCTTCAAATATCTCCCCTGACATTGATTATGCAAAACACAGCTAAGTTCATGATTTTAAGTATCAAGCCCTGTAGTAATTCCAATCAGTGTTGTTTTTTCCCTTCAATTTAGTTTTCCAGGGAATGCATGGGCTCCCTAAGAGAATGGCTTCTACCTTTATTTTGTTCAATTAAATCAGTGGATATCTTTGCATTCAAGCCTTGATCCATGAAGCAATCCCAGCAAATATGATGCTGATTTCAGTCCAGTTTGATAGAGCTTTCTCTATCAATAATCACATGTCTTTGTCTAATTTTCTTGTACTTTAACCTACTTGGAAGAACTCACCTTTTGGAATAATCCTTACTTAAGGTACTATCATTTTATATTATTTATGGACTAGAGAAATTGATCTACTTTTCCCTTTAGTTCTGTTGTTTCATATGCTACATTTCATTATTAATAAATATTTATTAGAAAAATTGGGCAAGATAAATCTTTCACACTACCCTTTTACTCCATAGTCCCACCATCTTACCTTTCAATCATATATTTCTTAATTGAAATCCTTTCTTACATGGATGTTATAATTAGGAATTTATTGCAGTTCACTTCCACCCACCATTTGTATTTCAATGGATTTTGAGTCACCTGAGACTTTGATTCCACAAACATATCACTTTTCTAATAGGCACAAAAAGAATGACTTACCAATACTTCCTTATATTGTTTTTAATCTTTAAAGAATTATTTTGTTTTAAAAGATTTTTTTGTGCAAGGAGAATTATAAAATTGCTCAAAGTACTGTGTAATTTCCCAGATGAAGTATAGCTAGGCAGATTACGTTCTTATGTTCAGCCTACTTATGTTATAAGTAGGTATATACTAATGAAATGGATTTCAAATGCATTTTTCAGTCTTCCCAATGGGCATTTTTATTCCATTTAATTACTCAAAGAATAACTGAATGTGAGCTTTGGAAAGCATGGACACAATCTAGCCCAATCCAAACATGAAAGAAATGCCCAATTAAATAACTTATTATTTCATTTAATTTCCCCTTGAAGACTTCCAAGGACTAACACTTTCTTTTTTTGAGTGATATCATTGGTTTATTTATTTATAATATTATAATAATCTTGTTGTGAAAGTAAACATAAGCCCCCCTGCCACCCTAAAAAGATAGAGAAACCTCAAGAGAAATGAAGTGAGAGAAAAAAAAAAGTACTTCACTCTGAGTTCAAATTCCATTGTCTCTGTTTCTGGGATGAGTTGCCTTCTTTATCATAAGTCCACCAGAGAATTTGCTTCAATATCTTTTACAATAGTCACTATTACTAGCTGTATGTCCTTCCATTCTATTCTTCCCCACTCCCATTTATTCTGTTCTCACTCTCCTTTCACCATGACCCTCCTCAGAATTGTGTTGAATCTGAATACTCCCTTAATGATCTTCCCTCTCTTCTATCACCTACTTCTCCCCTCCTTGTCCTCCTTATCACGTTTCTTACCTCTCATTTTTTCCTAGGGTAAGATAGATTTCTGTATGCTAGTAACTGAGTATGTTATTTCTTCAGTGAAGCATTTCTACTGAGAAGAAAGGCTCACCCATT
The DNA here is from genome assembly GCF_037893015.1 of Macrotis lagotis. Classification (NCBI taxonomy): domain Eukaryota; kingdom Metazoa; phylum Chordata; class Mammalia; order Peramelemorphia; family Peramelidae; genus Macrotis; species Macrotis lagotis. The sequence goes on from NC_133665.1 coordinate 92,883,239, forward strand.
GCCCCTCATCTTTCCCCCTTTCCATTTCATTGAAAAAGCATTTTCCTGTCTTTTATGTGAAATATCTTAGTCCATTCTACCTCTCCTTTCCTTTCTTCCCAGTACTTTCTGTTTTTACCCTTTGACTCCATCTTTATAACGTATTATAACATTATATTCAACTACCTCCTGCACCTTGTACATATATGTTCCTTCTAACTGCTCTTATAAATGAGAAGGATCATTTAAGTTATCAGCATCTTCTTCCCAAGCAGGAATATACATAGTTTAATATTATTAAGTTGCTCATAATTAATCCTTTTCATTCACCCTCTCTATGATTTGCCTGAGTCCTGCACTCAGAGATCAAATTTTCTGTTCAACTCCGGTTATTTCAACAGCAATGTTTGAAAGTCCCCTGTTTCATTAGAAGTCCATCTTTGCCCATGAAAGAGAATGTTCAGTTTTCCTGGGTAGTTGATTCTTTGTTGTAAAACAAACTCTTTTGCCTTCTAGAATAGCATATCAATTTCTAAATGTAGACTTCCAAATCCTGCATAATCCTGACTACAGAGCCATGGTAGTTGAATTGTTTATTTTTGGCAGCTTGCATTATTTTCTCTTTGACTTGGGAGTTTTAGAATTTAACCATAATATTCCTAGTATTTCTTTGGGGATCTCTTTCAGGAAGTGATTAATAGATACTCTCAATTTCTATTTTATCCTCTGCTTCTAGGATCTCAGGGCAATTTTGTTGCATTATTTCTTGAAAAATGAAGCCCTGAATCTGTTTTCCTAGGTCGTTTGGTTTTCCCAATAAGATATTTCACATTTTTTCTAATTTTTCATTCTTTTGATATTGTTTTATTGTTTCTTGATTTCTCACAAAGTCATCAGCTTCCTTTCCATTCTACATCTGAAGAAGTTGTTTTCTTCAGAGAGCTTTCTTATCTCCTTTTCTATCTAGCCAATTCTGCTTTTAAGTTATGTTTCTTTTCATTAGCTTTTTGGATTGCATTTTCCTATTTGAACTGAACTATAATATATTGTTTTCTTTGACAGTTTTTTTTTCTGACTTGGGTTTAGTGTTTTTTCTTGCATAGTTCTCACTTCTCTACCCAATTTTTCCTCTACTTCTCTTGCTTGCTTTTCAGTCTTTTCTGAGCTCATCCATAGCCCAGGCCCATTTCCTATTTTTCCTGGAGTCTTTGTCTTTTGAGTGTGTGTTTTGATCCTCCATGGGACCAAAATAATTTTCTATGGTCAGGTTCTTCTTTTTCTGTCATTTGCTTATTTCCTCAGCCTATGACTTATTTACCTCACTTCCAAGGCTTTGGGAGGTTTTTGGTACAACCCACAGGTACCTTAATTCCTCCAAAGTCTTATGAGAGGCTCTAAGTGCTCTCTTGCCTGTGCTCACTTCTGTGGATGACCACAGGTGCTCCTCTCTGTGAGGAGAGTACCTGTTCCTTTATGGTGGTAGGAGCCCCAGACTGTGACCTGCATCTGATCTGATCTCATCAACAGAGTCCTACCCCAAGGAGAGCAGAGAGACCTCTGCAGTCTCTCTGCACCCCCCTTACTGACTGTGGGCTGAGGGACCTGGAGATGCAGGTTCCTGCCATAGGTTCCCACCACAGGCCTGTTCTGAGGCCAGTGGTGTCTGGGGCTCTGCATTCACTCTGATGGCACAGAGTTTGGTCACAGCCCCTTCAAACTGTCTCTGGAGATCCCTTGGGCGAAGAGGCCTAGAAACCATTCCATCTCCCATGGGCCCCTCCCTCAGGGACCCAGGTGGCCCGCAGGTTGTTCCTGGAAAATTGGATTGATTTTTTTCCTGGATTGACTGGGCTGTGCCACATTGTGCTGTGGATTTTTCCAACCCTCAGTCCCGGTGAAACAGTCCTTTCGTGAGGATCTTCTAAGTTGTCTTATACTGGGAAATTGTATCACTCAGTCTTTCTATGGGTTCTGACACTTTAAATTTTGTCTAGAGTCATAATTTGATGCTTTTGGAGGATTTCTGGGAGATGAATTTCAGGAATTCCTGCTTTTATGCCACCATCTTGCCTCTGCACCCCCCCCCCAACACTTCTAAAAGTTTCCCATTGAATTTTTTGACAGGTCTAGTTGCTTGGAAGCATTTCATGACCTCTAACAAATTGAACTTCTTTATAATTCACTCTTTTTGTTTATTTTTAACTTTTTAAAAATTTTCATCCATTTGTACATGCATATTTCCAAGTTACAAAAATTCCCTCTACCCTTCCTTTCTATGCCAGTAGGGGGTGGGGAGAGACTGCAGAGATCTCTCTGCTCTCCCTGGGGTGGGACTCTGATGATCAGATCAGATCCAGGGTCACAGTCTAGGGCCCCTACCACCATAGACAAGCAGGTACCCTCCAGGGAAGAGGGGAGCACCTGTTGTCATCCATAGAATCACCCAAAGCCTTGGAAGTGCGATAATATATATTTTGTTAAACATATTTACAGATTATTAATTTTTGGCATGAGGAATTAGGATTAAGGGAAACAGATACATAAGAGATAATTTTTATAAAGTGATCAGATTCAGAGAGGTGTTTTGTTTTTCTGTGTGTTTTGTTTTGTTTTGTTTTTATTCCTCTGCTTGGGGATAATATAGACCATTGCCAGTCTAATACAACTGTCCTAGGTCTCTAGACTGTCAAGAGAAATTGCTTCCATCAAGTTTGGTCATCTTGCAATGCTGCTGATGTGTACATTGTTCTCTTGCCTCTACTACTTTCACTCAGCATCAGATCCCATAAGTCATTCTATGCTTCTCTAGAGTCTGACAATTTATGGTTTCTTAGAAAACAATAATATTTTACGGTATTCATGTACCATAACTTGCTTAACTATTCCCCAATTGATGGGCAGTCCCTCAATTTCCAATTCTTTTCCACTTACAAAAATAGCTGCTATGATTATTTTGGAACATGTAGGATTTTTCCCATTTTTTTACACTTTCTTCTGGATATAGTCCTAGAATTGGAATTGCTGGATCAAAGGGTATGAACAGTTGTATTGCTCTTTGGGCATAGTTTCATATTGTTCTCCAGAAAGGATGGATTCATTCACAACTCTATCAGCGATGCAGAAATGTCCCAATCCTCCCACAACCTCTCCAACATTGTTCATCTTCCCTTTTTCTCATCTGGGCTAATCTAATAGATGTGAGATGATAAATCATTTTGTTTTAACTTGCATTTCTCTAACAAATAGTGATTTAGAGCATTTTACATTGATTATATATAGCTTTAATTTCTTCATTTGAAAATTGTCTGGTCATATCCTTTGACCATTTATCAATTGGGGAAATGACTTGTGACCTTATAAATTTGAAGCAATTCTTTATATATTTTAGAAATGAGACCTTTATCAGAACTCCTGGTCATGAAGATTGTTACCCAGCTTTTTGCTTTTCTTCTTATTTTGGCAGCATTGATTTTATTAGTGCAAAAACTTATTAATTTAATATATTCAAAATCATTCATCTTACCATTTATAATGTGCTCTAATTCTTGTTTGGTCTTAAATTTATTCCTTTTCCACAGATCAGATAGATAGAGTATTGTTGGTCATTAATTTATCTATTAATTTATCTACTCTTTATGTCTAAATCCTGTACCCATTTTGGCCTCATTTTGATATAGACTGTAAGAATCAAGAGACATGATAATTATTCTTTAAACTTTGTGAATATGACCCATCATGATGTTGTAGAAGTAATCCCATTCCGTCACACCTTCTCAGGCAGATTTCCCCCTTTCTCTTTGTAGCTATGTCAGTTGTCTTTAATTTCTGTCTTATACTCACTGTATCTGTACTGTACTGTTGTTAAATAAGCCTATATCACTCCCATCCTCAAAAAATCCTTGCTTGACTATTTCAACACTGTTAACTGTCTTCTTATATATCTCCTTTCTTTTGAGGCTTAATTTGTGAAGACCAATTATGATAGGGAGTTTCCATTTTCTTTGCTCTATGTCTCTTTAAATTATCTCCATTGTGACTTCCAATCTCATCACTCAATTGAAACTACTTCCAAAAATTATTAATAATGCATTAATTGACTAATCTAAAGACCTTTTCTCAATCTTTATACTTCTTGACCTTTCTGTAGCCTATGGCATTGTCAATCACTCTCCTCTCTGACACTTTCTTCACTCTAGAGTTTTGTGACCTTGCCTTATTATGATTTTCATTCTTTGTATCTTTTCACTTCTCATTCATTTTTGTTGCTTTTTTCATTGAAGTCATTCACTATTGTTAACTATGAATGTTTCATAAGGCTCTGTCCTGGACTACCTTCATATATATATGTATATATATATATATATATATATATATATATATATATATATATATATATATATTCTATTTATTCGGTATTGTATCAAATGCCAATGGATTTGATTATTATTTCCATGCTGATTCTCAACTCTGTTTATACAGCCTTAAGCTATGTAATGATCTTCAGATTCAAATCTCCAAATGCAAATTTGACACCTCAAATTAGATGTAAGTAGTATAAAATTCAAAGGGTATAAATTTTTATTTTATTACCCTCAATACTTTTCTTCCCAATTATTTTTGAGTTTACCTTTTTGTTCCTACCAACTTGAATTACAACCTAGTTTTCATTCACAATTATTTATTCTCTCTTGTTCTCCATAACTAATATGCTTCTAAAGCATATTCAGTTTACCTTTATACAATTCTCTTGAATATAGTCCTCCATTTCTCTTCTATGACATCATTATGCTGGTATAGATACTCATAACCTCCTGCATGGACTATTTTAGTGGCCTACTGGTTGATCTCCTTACAACAAAACTTGGACTATTTTAGTCCATTCTCTATTCAGTTATAAAAGTAATATTCATAAAACACAGACCTGATAATCACTTCACCCCCAACTTAATAAACTTCAATGATTACATATCACTCTAGCATCAAATATAATGCCTTCAGAACCTGTCACTTCCCCAAACTTTGCAGTCATTTTACACCATACACCCTACTCCAAATCACAAATACAAACAACACAGATCAAAGGTCCTTGGACCAAGATTACTGGGGTGTTTTCAGTCAAAGCCTAGAAGCATCGGGATAATAAATTGAGATTGTAGGATTTCAAACTTTTGACAAATCTCTCCCTAACAATTTTGTATTTTCATAGTAAAATAGGGTGATGGCCAGTGCAGAATTTGGGCATGAGAAAGAAGAGTTAGGATGAATATTTAATCTAGTATGATTTGTAGTTCAAGCCACTGATTTTTAAAAGAAACAAATATACAGTATACTTTTTATTAATATAAATAATTAATTAGAAAAATGTTTTAAAAGTCAAAAAAATATTTGAATTCAAATCTGATCTCAGACACTAGCTATATGTCTTTGAGAAAACCTTATCTTAATTGTCTCAAAATATTAAAAATCAAAAGTTTGAAAATACATACAAGACATTCCATCTCTTAACTCAAAGCACTTTTCTGATTGTTATTGCTGTCTAGAACACATTCCCTCCTGATTTACTTCAATTCCCAGATGAAATTTCACTTTAGATAGAGTTTTTAGTAATAAAACTTCCTTTTTTCCCTTTATGACATGTAAAAACAATGTAGCCTTCTTATTTTTGAGTTCAAAATTTTCTTTTACTCTCATTCACCTCCCCCCCTCCCTAATACAGCAAGTCAAAAGATTTAGGTTACAGATGTGCAACTATTTAAAATATATTTCCATGTAAGTCATTTTCTATAAAAAAAATAACTTAAATCAAGAAATAAAATAAAGAAGTGAAAATAGTATGCTTCATTCTGCATTTCAGATTCTATTAGTTCTTCCTCTGGAGGGGAATAGCACTTTTCATCATGAATTCTTTGGCAATGAGTTACTGAGAAGAACTAAGGCATTCACAACTGTTCATCATGTATAATTGCTGTTACTGTGCACCATTGTTTTCCTGGTTCTGCTTACTTCACTCTATCAGTTCATGAAAATTTTTGTTTTGTTTTAACCTGTTTTTTTCCTGAAATCATCCTGCTTTTTTCTGCTATGCAAAGTCCTTCCATTTGTTTATCATTTCCAAATTGATCTTGCCACATAAAGGCAATTAATAAATAGTTATTGATTGTTTGGCTTACTGAGTTCATTGCTTTCTAATGACTCAAATAAGACTGTATTTTCTGGTAGTGAGTTATCTTTATGACATAAAACTCAAGATTCTTGACATATCTTTCTGTTAGATAAAAACCAAACAGTTTTATGTAATCTTTATTTTGGGGGGGATTTTTAAAATTCATTTTAGGCAATGGGGTAAAATGATTTGCCCAAGGTTACAATCAGCAAGTGCTGAGGGCAGATTTGAACTCAAGTCCTTCTGATTCCAGAGCTGGTAATCTATCCACTATACTACCTAGCTGCCCCTTATATAATCTTTCTAATAGTCCCAGTTGATGCATTATGTTTGCATCAACACCCTAAATATCTATACTCTAAAAAAATGCAGATGAGAGGATAGATTATTGTAGCCTGCAGACTCAGTTATTGTTCTTTCAAATGTATAATGCTCTAAGTTCATTCATTTGAGGGACAACTCTTTAGTCTTCAAATAATCTGAGTCTCCACTTAAAATTTTATCAGAAAGACTATTTCTTCACAAGTAGATTTTATTATTCTGTTTTCCTTATATGAATGTGCAAATGGCAACCAATTTATATGTGTAAGAGGTAGTCCTTAGCACTTGTTTTAAAAAAGTTCTTTAAAAATACTATAATATATACAGAAATTATAAATTCAGTTTGTAGTTATATATGTAGAATATATTGATTACTTCAATAATCTCATGTATTTTTTTCTCTATACAAATCAATGCAATTGTGTACCAGAGGGGAAAAGTAGTAATAGGAGAGATGGGACTTAGCCCAGTTTAAAAAAAAAAAGATCTCATTCTTTACAAAAGTTGACAAAATGCAGATCAAAATCAGATATTGCATAGCACTTTTCATGATGATAATGATCATGACAACTAATACTTTAATATTTGAAAAGAGATTTATATATGTCATTTCATTTGAGTGGTGGCTGCTGCTATGTTCTCCATTTAAGAGATAAGAAAATTGAGTCAGACAGCAAGGATGACTTGCTTTTTGTTACAAGATTTGACCTCAGATCTTACTGCCTCTAAATCCATGCTCTATGTACTTTTCCATCCTAGAAATGAAGTTAAAATAAACTAAAATACTACAGAATTGAGTTCACAGATTTGAAAAGCACACATTAAATTTGGGATGAAAAGAATCTTTCACCTATCCTAATATATTTAAAGTAAGATCTAGTTCTTCTAAGACATTTAAATCTAACATAAAATACTGGTAAAATGTTTAGAATGAAGTCTTAAAAATTTTATCATATTTTTGCAATACAAGTATAATTTTTATGTGTATTTTTAGGCCACCAAATATCATGCCTAAATAAGATTAACAACTAACAATAGCTGAGATCAACAAAAATGCTTCTCTCTCTCTCTCTCTATCTCTATATATATATATATATATATATATATATATATATATATATATAGATATATAGATAGATAGATAATAAGGGAACTAGGTTTAGAAAATGTATTCCAATAATTGATATTCTCTATTTCTAGAGCATGAACATAACATTGATGAGTGTGTATGGAAATATAAAAATGACATTAAGTAAAATGAGGAGAGAAAATAATTCTGTGACTTAAATCAGCATACAAGTATAACCACAGAAATAGATTGTAATTGTTACTCTATCGCACTGTGAAATCATATCATCCATGGAATTCAGTAGGTCAAAGAAAAATGAATACCATGGGAAATGCTCTATCTATAAATAAACAAACAACAGTCAAGACCAAAAGGCAATCATTTTTAAAGTTGATGACAGTTTAATAAGGTTTTGGTTAAATCTCTCTCTGTGTATATATATATAAAGATTTCTATTTAATTAAATCTATATATCTATTTATAACTATTTCTCATCTGTAATTATTTGCCTAGTAATATGAATGTATATATATATATATATATGAATATTTATATTTGCTTGAAGGAAAGGCACTTTGATGTCTGCCACAATTTTTAAGAGAAACAAAAATATCAACTTTTCTATCTGGAACCAGTATTAGAAATAATGTAGGAAGGTTCTTGCTCTTGAAATTTTGTGAGGAGATTTCCAGTCAAGATGGCAGAGAGAAGACAGTCTTTGTTCTAAGATCTCTTGATCTTCCCTCATATATAATATGAAACAAATCTCTTGAAATAAATCCACTTGACAAATCCCAGAAAAAGAAACTAGGAGAAGAACATCAATTGCAATTCCAGGACCATGGGTGAGCTGGGGGTAGAGGTCAGAAACCCTGACAAGAGAGGTGAGAGCTGGACTAACTTGGGATCAGCCCCAGAGTTCCTGGGGGCCATGGTCCAAGAGCCAACTGAGGATCAGAGGCACAAGCTGTAAGACTGATGATCTGGGTCTTACCAGCAGGGCTGGAGAGCAAGTCTCAACATGGAGTGTGACTGGACATCAATTCCCTGGACTCCTCTGGTCTGGAGGACCTCAGACTCCATAATTTCATTTCAACTGAAACCCTCTTCCAAGAACAAGCACAATTACACCCTACCTTCACCTACACCCACTCAGGCAGTGGGCATCAGAGCTCCCTCAGCTGTGAATAGGGAGAGTAATTACCTCACCACAGGCATAACCCATATTGTTTGAGGATAAAATTATCCACCAGTTCTGCCCATGTCCTGCAGGCCAAGGGAAAGGGCCTCAAATCAAGGTCACAGACAATCCAGAGAAATCAAGGAGCACCCCAGAGTGACCGACCCACTGGGAGTAATTAAACTCAGTAAGCAAAGCCTCTAGGAATCCAAACACCAAACCTCTGTGAACCAACACAAGATCTTGGGAAAATGAAGGTGGTCCATAGAAAATTCCTAGAAGTTAAGGACCCTGACTCAGAGAGATCTAGAACCTCTGAGAATATGATTTGGTCTCCAGCACAGAATGACTTCCTTAAAGAAATCAGGAAGGAGTTTAAAAATTAAATGGGAAATTTGAGAAAAGAAAGCCAATAGAAGATTAATATCTTTCAACAGAAAAACAAATCCTTGGAAAATACAAATAGATAAATACCTAAAAAATAATTCTCTAAAAACCTCAATTGGCCAAATGGAAGGCTATTTCAAAAATAGAATTGACCAATTGGAAAAGGAGTTGCAAAAGGTAAATGAAGAAAATTGTTCTGTAAAAAAAGAATGGAGTCTATGGAAATCAGTGAGTTCATGGGACAACAAGAATCTGTTAAACAAAAATGAAAAATAATAGAATAAATAGAAAAAAATGTAAAATACCTCATCAGCAAAACCACTAACCTTGAGAATAGATCAAAGAGAAAACCAAAGAATTATTCATCTTCCTGAAAACATTGAAGAGAAAAAAAGCCTGTATTTAATATTACAGGATTTAGTGATAGAAAACTGTCCTGATGTCATGGAAGGAGAGGGAAAAATAGTTATTGAAAGAATACATTGATTCTTTTGGGAAAGGGATCCCAAAATAAAATGCCAAGGTATATTGTGGCCAAATTCCAGAGCTGTCAGAATAAAGACAAAATACTGCAAGAAGACAGAAAGAAATAATTTAGGTACCAAAGAGCCACAGTGAGGATTACATAGGACCTGGCTGCATCATCATTAAGGGATCGAACTGCCTGGAATGAGATATTCTAAAAAGCAAGGGAGTTTGGAAGGCAGCCAAGAATTCATTATCTGGCATAACTAACCTTCTCTTCCAGGGCAAAAGATGGATATTTGATGAAATAGGAGACTTCCAACTTTTCCTGATGAAAAGACCAGAGATTAATAGAAAATCTGGACTTCAACCAGGAGAAACAAGAGAGAGACATGAAAAGGTGGGAAAAAAAGTAAAAGGGAAAAAAAACATGAAACTGGCTATATCCCTAGCTGGAAGAAAGTCTTTAATTACTCTCACAAACTGTAACTCTATTAGAGAGATTATATTTAGGCATAGGTGATTCTCACTCATGACTTGTTTATGAAATTGCTATCCAATAACATGAAACTGGCTACATTCCTAACTGAAACACTTTAAAGGCTCTCAATAACTGTAAATCTATTAGAGAAAATATACTTAGCCAAAGGTGATGGATACTCATGACTTTTCTGTGACTCAGATAGAATGATTTAAAAACCATACCTCCTTAAAAAGGGAGACAGAAAAGAGATAGGAGAATAGGGGAGATTGAATGGAGTAAATCTAATTACATTAAGAGGCACAAAGCACCTATTGAAATAGAGGGGAAGAAGGGAGGAAGGTGAGAACCTCCCAAATCTTACTCTCATTAGATCTGGCTTAAAGTGAACATACATGCACTAAGTTAAGTTAAGAAACTTATCTTAACTTTCAACTATTAAATGAGGCTGAGGGGAGGAGGAAGGAAAAGGGGAATCAACAGAAGGAGGGGAAGGTAGAAGGGGCAAAGGGAAAGGGGAAAGAAAGGGGAGTTGGTTTGGATATGGGAGGGCAAACACTCAAAAGGTGGTGGTATTCAGAAACAAAATACTGGGGAATATGAATAAAGTAAAGAAAGAGAAAAAATACAAAGGAAAGATAACATGGAGGGCAGTAAATAGTTAGTAATTTTAAATTTGAATGTGAACTCTCCCTTAAAATGTAAGTGAATAGCAGGGTGGAGTAAAAACCAGAATTCTACAATATGCTGCTTACAAGAAACTCATTTGAAGCAGTGAAATACACACAGAGTAAAGGTAAAAGGTTGGAACAAAATATATTTTGCTTCAACTGAGGTGAAAAAAGCAGGAGAAGCAATCCTTATCTCAGACAAAGCAGCTGCAAAGATAGATATCATTAAAAGAGATAAGGAAGGAAACTATATCAGTCTAAAAGGTACCATAGACAATAAAGTAATTTCAATACTAAATATGTATGCACCCAAAGGTATAGCATCCAAATTCTTAGACAAGTTAAAGGAGTTACAAGAAGACAGAGACAGCAAAACTACTAGACAGAGACCTCAACCACCCATTCTCAGATTTAGATAAATCTAAGCATAAAATAAACAAGAAGGAAGTTAAAGAGGTAAATAGACGGTTAGACAACATAGACATGATGGACTTATGGAGGAATTTGAATGGGTATAGAAAGGAATATTTTTTTCTGCAGTACATGGCACTTATACAAAAATTGACCATGTGCTAGGGCATAAACACCTAATGATCAATTGCAGAATGGCCACAATAGTGAATATATGTTTCTCAGATCATAATGCAATAATAATCAAAGGCAATCTTAGCTAAGGGAGATAGAGACTCAAAACTAATTGGAAACTAAAGAAACTCATTTTAAAGAATGAGTGGATCAAAGAGCAAATTATAAAAAGAATTATTTATTTCAGCCTATATAATGACAATAATGAAACAATATATCAGAACTTATGGGATATATTCAAGGTGGCAGTCTGGGTATATATTATATCTTTGAATGCTTACATGAATAAATTAGAGAAAGGAAATCAAGGAACTAAATATGCAACTAAATAAATTAGAGATAGAACAAATTAAAACCCCTCTATTAAATGTCAAATTAGAAATTATAAAATTTAAAAGAGAAATTAATAAAATCAGAAGTAAGAAAACTATTGAACTAAGAAATAAAACCAACAGTTCAGTTGGTTTTATGAAAAAACCAATAAAATTGATAAAACTGATCAATTTGATTTAAAAAAAGAAAGAAGGAAACCAAATTGCTAGTATCATGAATGAAAAAGTTGAACTCACCACCAATGAGGAGGAAATTAAAGTAATAATTCAGAATTATTTTGCACAACTCTATGAAAATAAATTTGACAATCTAAGTGAAATGGAGAAATATTTACAAAAATATAGGTTGCCCAGATTAAATGAAGAGGAAATTAAAACCTAAATAACCAAAATTCAACAAACCATCATTGAATTCCATAAGAAAGAATTCTCCAGGGCCAGATGGATTCAAAAGTGAATTCTATAAAACATGGTTCCAATTCTATATAAGTTCTTTGAAAAATGGGTGCAGTCTAATCTTTACCTAACTCTGTCTATGACAGCAATATGGTGCTGATACCTAAACCAGGAAAACTTAAAACAGAGAAAGAAAATTATAGACATATCTCTCTAATGAATATAGATGTGAAAATCTTAAATAAAATCTTAGCAAAAGGTTTACAACAAGTTATCACTAGGATAATACATTATGAACAAGTAGTATTGATGCCAGGAATGCAGGGTTGGTTCAATAATAGGAAAATTGTTAGTATAATTAATTATATCAATAACAAAACTATCAGAAAACTTATGATTATATCAATAGATGCTGAAAAAGCTTTTGACAAAATACAGTTGCCATTCCTATTAAAAACACTAGAGAGTGTAGGAATAAGTGGATTGATCCTTAGAAAAATAAGCATTATCTATCTGAAACCATCAACAAGCATTATATGCAATGGGGCTAGGCTAGAGGCATTCCCAATAAGATCAGGGGTGAAACAAGGATGCCCATTATCACCACTACTATTCAATATTGTGTTAGAAATGTTTGCTTCAGCAATAAGAGAAGAAAATGAAATTGAAGGAATTAGAATTAGGAAGGAAGAAACAAAACTTTTACTCACTGCAGATGACATGATGGTATCCCTAGAGAATACCAAAAAAAAATCATCTAAAACACTACTAGAAAAAATTAGCAACTTAAGCAAAAGTGCAAGATATAATATAGATCATCATTAATCCTCAATATTTCTATATATAGCTAGCAAGATGCAGCAGAAAGAGCTAGAAAGAGAAATTCCATTCATAGTAACTTCAGACAACACAAAATACCTGGGAGTCTTCTTGCCAAGGCAGACTCAGAAACTTTTTGAAAACAATTACAAAACACTTCTCACACAAATAAAATTAGATTTAAATAGCTGGGCAAATATCACCAACTCATGGATAGGCTGAGCTAATATAATAAAAATTACAATTCTGCCAAAAATAATATATTTGTTTAGTACCCTACCAATCAAAATTCCAAAAAATTACTTTAATGATATAGGAAACAATTTTAAGTAAATTCATATAGAGAAATAAAAAGTCTAGAATTCTCATGGATTTAATGTAAATCAAATGGAAAAGGTGACTTAACCTTTCTAGATCTAAAATTACCTTATACATCATCAGTCATCATAACTGTCTGGCACTGGCTAAGAAACAGATTGGTGGATCAGTGGAATAGACTAGGTTCAGTAGAAGGAAATGATTATAGTATTCTACTGTTTGATAATCACAAAAAGTCCAGCTATTGGGATAAAGACTCTCTCTTCAATAAAAACTATTGGGGAAATTAGAAGTTAATATAGAAGAAACTTGGATAAAACCAACACCTCACACTGTATACCAAAGTAAGATCAAAATGGATATATGATTTAGACATAAAAATAATATTATAAGCAAACTAGGAGATCAAGCAATAGTTTACCTGTCAGATATATGGAATGGGATGCAGTTTATGACCAAGGAAGAGATGGAGAACATCATGAAAAACAAACTAGACAATTTAGATTACATTAAATTAAAATTTTTTGAACAGACAAAACCACTTTAACCAAGATCAAAAGAAATATAGTAAATTGGGAAACAATTTTTACAACTGGTATTTCTGACAAAGGATGCATTTCTAAGATATACAAAGAACTGAGCCAATTTTTTGAACAAAAGAAGCCATCCCCCAATTGCCAAGTGATCAAAGGATATGCAAAGACAATTTACAGATGCGGAAATCAAAGAGATCTCTGGTCATATGAAAAATTGCTCAAAATCACTACTTATTAGATAAATGTAGATAAAAGCAGCTCTGAGGTACCATCTCATACCTATCAAATTAGCCAATATGACCAGAAAGGACAATGTTTATTATTGTAAGGGATGTGGGAAATCTGGGCACTCTAATACATTGTTGGTGGAGCTATGAATTCATTCAATCTTTCTCAAAGGCAATTTGGAATTAGGCCCAAAAGGCAAAAAAATACACATGCCCTGTGATCCAGCAATACCACTATTGAGTCTGTATCAGGAAGAGATTATGACAAAGTGCAAAAACATCACTTGTATGAAAATATTCATAGCAGCCCTATTTGTGGTGCAAAGAATTAAAAATTAAGTGAATGTCCATCAAATGGGGAATGCCTTTATAAACTGTGGTATATTTATGTGATAGAACACTATTGTTTTATTAGAAATGAGGAGGGATGGGAATTCAACAAATCCTGGAAGAATTTGCATGACCTTATGTTGAGTGAAATGAGCAGAACCAGAAGAACATTGTACACCCTAACAGCAACATGGAAGTGATGATCAATCTTAATGCACTTGCGCATTCCATCAGTGCAACAATCAGGCACAATTTTGGGGTAACTGCAATGCAGAATACTATCTGTATCCAGAGAAAGAATTGTGTATTTTGAACAAAGTCCAAAGACTTACTTTGAATTTAAAAAAAAGTTATCTTGCTATTTAATTTTGTTATTGCTTATATTTTATTTTTCTTCCTTAAGGGCATTATTTCTCTCTCATCATATTCAACTTAGATCAATGTAAACCATGGAAACAATGTAAAGACTAACAGACTTCCTTCTGTGGGGCATGGGGGGGTAGGAAGCAAGATTGGGGGGAAATTGTAAAATTCAAAATAAATAAAATCTTTCTTTTATAAACAAACAAACGAAAAATAAAATGTGTGAGGATGTACTATGAAAGGATTTAAGCTGGTTATTCATGGCCAAATGCTACAGAACAAAATTTCTTCATCAGAGAGTTTTGCCCGTCTTATGGGAATTTGGATTATTGAATGAATTTTTCCAGCCTTGCCATGTTTAAAAGTGACTTAAGTAAGAACAATACTTTAGAAGTGCATCCTCATAAAAAAAAACAGCTTGGAAGAGGAAAAAAAGCAAATTCTAGTCTGGGTAGGATGCTGAGATTTCATGAATTTATGAAACATATTGACAGAATAATTGTAAATCCATTGAATAAAAAAAATCTTTGTAATGAGAACATGATCATAGCTAAATATTAATCTAGAATAACTTAATCTTCTGAATCCCACATATGTTCTGAAGTTGAAAGGAATAATTTGGGTTAAAAGTTACTTGAAACCTTGTCCACAAGATGAGTTTTATATTAGTACTTTCCCTGGTCAAAGTGCCTTATTCTCTATTTTAACTTAGAATATTTGGAAATTTGTTTTTTCCTATGTACAAATAAGCTGAAAAAGAAATAGATCATTTTTTATTCAACTATCTGCAACCTGTTTAAAAAGGCAAGTGTCTTTTTTCCTGAAAAGTATATCATAATTTCCACATCATGACATCTGTGAACATTTTATTGACTTCTGGTATGTTCTTTAAGACATTTCACCTTGATCAAGTCACTGTCTCAATACTCTAGGCTTTTGTGGCTAATCTGTAAAGTAAGAATGCTTGACAAGAAACCTTCAAGATCCCTCTAAGCCCTTAAGCTCCTCTGATGGAGAGCTCAATGCCAGTGGAAAAAAATGGTGCATTGGAATTTTGATTTCTCTTGTCAGGTTACTATAAGGCACAAAATTTTATTTGTATTTAGAGATCAGACATTCCTAGGGAATGTGGCATTTTTGTATAACTGCTGCTTTCTTGTTAAATATTAAAAAATGTATTTATTGGTAAAACTAGTATAAGAGAAAAATAAACTAGTGTATTATAAAATTGATTTCTTAAAAACTAGTTCTTCCCTTTGCCCTAGGTTAAAAATACAGGAACTGGTCAGTGACCCAAACTCATTATGGATTAATTCAGGAATTTTGACCTTCTTTGCTTCTAACTTAGACCAGCCCTTCTTTCCTTAGACATCCTGATGTCCCTTTGTTACTAGGGGCTCACTATATTAATGTTGAACTTAGTTTAGACATGTCTTAGAGATTAGAAACTGCATCTCAGAATTTCTGAATTCAAGAGATCCACAATTGGGATTATAGGCAATTTCCACAACTTCTAGCAAGATATAATTAATTGACCATTAAAAAATAAAAAAGAAATCTGCAGTATTATATAGGATTAACATTTCACTGGCAGTTAGAAATCAAAGGCCTTATCCTATATCACTAACTTGATATGTAATGCTGAGTTAGTAACACCTTTTTTCTCATTTTTTTTTAAAATCACATTTTTCCAAGACCCTATTCATATTGTATAAAATTAAGAAATTAGATTAATGATGCTGCAGGTACATTTAAGAGCTAAATAAAATTCTTTGATTTTAAACATAATATTATATTATACTTTAAATCAAGCAAGAAGAAATTAATAAGCTACTAGCATATAGTGACTTCAAATCTAGTACTTTTTTCATTTCCAAGGAAATATCACATCTGTTTCTTCTATCCTAATCCAATTTTCCCTTTAATTTTTACAAGAGAGAAATGGTGATACATGTTGGAATTTATTCAAAGTATATCAATAGAGGCTGAGTCAAGATGTCAGAAAAAAAGGACATTTGTCTGAGTTCTCCCCTTCAAATCTCTCTAAATATCTTTAAATTATCATTCTAAACAAAATCTATAGACAGAAGTCACAAAAGGACAGAGTGAAATAGCAGGTCACTAGAAAGTCTATTGTATAAAGCTGAGAGGAGTAAAATTCAACACAAGTGCAAACTGTGCCAGCCCAGTACGCACCCAATCATAGCAAACCAGGAGCAAACTCAGAAGATAATAAAGTTAAAGTTCTTCCATGCAAACTCTCCAAGAACAATATGAATTTTTCCTCTGGACCAGAAAGAGTTCATAAAGGAATTTGAATATTAACTGACAGAGATAGATGAAAAATTGGGAAGAGAAATATGAGTGATGGAAGAAAATATATTTTTTCATTTTTCTTATCCATATGAACATATATATTTTGAAATTGCAAAATTTCCTTTCACTCTCCCTTCTCACCACTTTCCCCTTAGGGGAGAATGGGCCAGGTTTCATTGTACATGCATATTTTTGATAAACATGTTGACAGATTAGTCATTTTCAGTATGAGGAATTAGGATTAAGGGAAAGATACATAAGAGATAATTTTCATAAAGTGTTCATTAGTTTCTGAAAGACTGATTTTTTGTTTTGTTTCATTTTGTTTTTCATCCTCTGGATTGCAATAACATTGTCCATAACCAGTCTAAAATGGTTGTCCTACCTCTCTGAACTACTTAGAGGAGTGGTTTCCATCAAGGTTGATCATCTCATAATGCTGTTGTTAATGTGTACATTGTTCTCTTAGTTCTCCTCTCTTCCTTCAGCATCAGATCCTTTAAGTCATCCCATGCCTTTCTAGAGTCCAACCATTTATGGTTTCTTGTAGAACAACATTATTCCATAGTATTCAAGTACCATAAAATTTTTAGCCATTCCTCAATTGATAGACATTCCCTCAATTTCCATTTCTTTGCCACTACAAAATGAAGTGCTATGAATATTTTGGAACATGTGGGATATTTTTTTCCATTTTTTATGAATTCTTCTGAATATAGGCCTAGAAATGGAATTGCTGGATCAAAAGGAATGAACTTTTTTTTTTTGCTTTTTGGGCATTCATAGTTTTCTCCAGCATAGTTGAATCTGTTCACAAATCAACCAGCAATGTATCAATGTCCCAAATGCTCCCATAACCTCTTCAACATCTGTCATTTTCCTTCTTTCTCATCTTGGCCAATCTGACTTGTGTGAGGGGAAACCTTGTTTTCGTTTTAATTTGCATTTGTCTTAGCAATAATGATTTAGAGCATTTTTTCAAAAAATTAAATATATCTTTAATTTCTTCATTTTAAAACTATCCATTCATATCTTTTTGAAGTTGATGCAATTCTCTATTCATTTTGGAAATGAGACCTTTATCTGAATTCCTAGCTGTAAAGATTGTTTTCCAACTTTCTCCTAATTTTTGCAGGATTTATGTCATTAGTGCAAAAACTTTTTAAATTAATATTTTATTTGTTTTCCAATTATATATAATAGAACTTTCTACCTATCTTTTTTTAGGTTTTTGCAAGGCAAACGGGGCTAAGTGGCTTGCCCAAGTCCATACAGCTAGGTAATTATTAAGTGTCTGATACCGGATTTGAACCTAGGTACTCCTGACTCCAGGGCTGGTGCTTTATCTACTATGCCACCTAGTCACCCCTCTACCTATCATTTTTGGTAAGGTTTTGAATTTTACAATTTTCCCCCCACCCTTTCCACCCATCCCCCCCAAGAAAGCAGCCTGATAATCTTTACATTGTTTCTATGCTATTCATAGATCAAAATTGAATGTAGTTAGAGAAAAATCATATCCTTGAGGGAGTAAATAAAAACATTAGGGATGGCAAAATTATGTAGTGCATAAGACACTTCATAAAAATTGAAGGCTATAGACTTTGGTCTTTGTTTAATGTTTTTTTTTCCTTACAGTTTAAATTTTTTTTAAAATTCTTCCACAATTCTTTCTCTGCATGCGGATAGTATTCTCTGATGCAAATACTCTAAAATTGTCTCTTATTATTGCATTGATGGAATGAGCAAGTCCATTAAGGTTGATCATCAACCCCATGCTACTGTTAGAGTGTACAATGTTGTGGTTCTGCTCATCTTGCTCAACATCAGTTCATGTAAGTATTTCCAGGCTTCTTTGAAATCCCATCACTCTTGGTTTCTTATAGAACAATAGTGTTCCATAACATACATATACCACAATTTGTTCAGCCATTCCCCAATTTCTGGACATTCACTTGATTTCCATTTCTTTGCTACCACAAACAGGGATGCTATGGATATTTTTATAAAAGTGATGTTTTTACATTTTGTCATGATTTCTTCAGAAGATAGACCAACTAGTGATATTGCTAGGTCAAAAGGTATGCACATTTTTTATTGCCCTTTGAGCTTAATTCCAGATTGCTTTCCAGATAGGTGGGGTGAGTTCACAGCTCCACCAACAATGCATCAGTGTCCCAGATTTCCCACATCCCTCACAATATTAAACATTATCCTTTCTGGTCATATTGGCCAATTTGATATGTGTGAGATGGTACCTCAGAGCTGCTTTAATCTGCATTTATCTAACCAGTAATGAGTTAGAGCAATTTTTCATATGACCATGGATAGCTTTGATTTCCTGATTTGTAAATTGCCTAGTGTAAAAACTTTTTAATTTAATGTAAACAGAATCATTCATTTTGCATTTTATAATTTATTCTAATTCTTATTTGGTCAAAAGTTTGTCCTCTTTCCATACATTTCATAGATAATACTTCTTGTCTATTAATTTATCTGTAGTATCACCCTTCATGTCTAAATCCTGTACCCATTTTGACCTTATTTTTGGTATAGGGTATGAGATGTGTATTCATGCCTGATTTTTGCCATACTATTTTCCAGTTTTCTCAATAAATTTTGTCAAATAATGAGTTATTATCCCAGAAGTTGATGTCTTTGGGTTTGTCAAATAGTAGATTGCTGTAGTCATTTACTATGGTTTCTTTTGAACTATCCTAATCCACTGATCCAATACTGTATTTTTCAACCAGTACCAGTTTTGATGACTGTCACTTTATAGTATAATTTTAGATCTGGTAGAGCTATGCCACCTTCCTTTATTGTTCTTTTATCAGTTCCCTTGCTACTCTTGACCTTTTGTTGCTCCAAATGAAGTTTTATTATTTTTTCTACCTTGATAAAGTAGTTATTTGGCAGTTTGATTAGTATGGCATTGAATAAGTAATTTAATTTGGGTAGAATTATTATTTTTATTATATTAACTTGACCTAACCATGGACAATTAACATTTTTCCTATTATTTTTGTCTGATTTTATTTGCATGAGAAGTTCATTGAAATTGCATTCATACAGTTTGTGAATTTGTCTTGGGAGGTAGATTCTTAAATATTTGTTGTTTTCTATGGTTACTTTGAATTTCTCTTCCTGTCTCTTGCTTTAGAATTTTGTTGTTCATATATAGAAATGCTGATGATTTATGTGGATTTATTTTATATCCTTTACTTTTGTTCAAATTGGTAATTGTTTCAAGGAGTTTTTTAGTTGGTTTTCTCATATTTCTAAGTAAACATCATATCATCTGCAAAGAGTGGCAGTTTTGCTTCCTTGATGTCAATTGTGATTCCTTCCATTTCTTTTTCTGCTCTTATTGCTACTGTTAGCATTCCTAAAACCATACTGAATAGTAATGGTAATAAAGGGCATCCTTGTTTCACCGCTGATTTTATTGGAAATGCTCCAAATTTATTCCTATTACATATAATATTTGTTGGTGGTTTTAGACAAACACTAGTTATTATTTTAAGGAAAACTCCATTTATTCCTAAATTTTGTAGTGGTTTTAATAAGAATGCATGTTGTATTTTATCAAAGGCTTTTTCAGTATCTATTGAGAGTATTATATGATTTCTATTGGCTTTGCTATTGAGATGTTCAATTATGTTGAGTGTTTTCCTAATATTTCACCATCCCTGCCTACCTGGTATAAATTCTACCTTAAGACTAGAGAGATTGGTTTATAATTTTCCTTTGTTTTGTTTCTTCCTTTTTTATGTATCAATATTGTGGCTGCCTTTAGTAAAGGAACTTGGCAGAACTCCTTCCTATTCTATTTTTTAAAAGTTTATGTAAAATGTGAATTAATTGTTCCTTACATGCTTGGTAGAATTCACTGTTAAATCCATCTGGACCTGGAGACTTTTGCTTAGGGAGTAGTGATGCGTTATTCAACTTTTTTTCCTGAAATGGGGTTAGTTAAGTAATGTATTTCCTCTTCTGTTAATCTGGGCAGTTTGTATTTTTGTAAATATTTATCCATTTCACTCAGGTTATACAATTTATTGACATATAGCTTGACAAATTAGCTCTTAATTATCTCTTTAATTTCTCCTCATTGGTGGTTAGTTCAACTTTTTCATTTTTGATACTAGTAATTTGGTTATCTTGATGGAAGGAAATCTTGGAAAACAAGTTTACAGTTTGGTAAAGGAGATACAAAAATTTTGAATGAAATAACTTAAAAACAGACTAGATCAATTGTCAAAACAGGTACAAAAAAGTCAAAGAGGAGAAAAGTATCTTAAAAAGCAGAATTGACTAAATGGAAATAGAGGTGCAAAAGCTTTCTGAAGAAAATAAAATTAAAAATGAAAATTTATCAAATAGAAGCTAAAAGCAATGAGAATTCATGAAACAATAAAACCAAAAGGCTTAAAAGAAATAGCAAACAATATGAAATATCTCATTAAAAAAACAACTGATCTGGAAAATAAAGCCAGAAATATTGGACTACCTGAAAGACAGGATCAAAAAAATTCTAGACATCATTTTTAAAGAAATTATCAAGAAATCAGCCCTGTTTTCTAGAACTAGAGGGCAAAATAACAATTGAAAGAATCTACCTATCATCTCCTGAAAGAGATGTATAAATGAAAACTCTCAGGAGTATTATAGTCAAATTCCAGAACTCTCAGATCAAGGTAAAAACGTTGCAAACAGCCAAAAAGAAACAAGTATCATGGAACCACAGTCAGTATAATATAAGTTTATACTAAAGAGGGGATGAGGGGGAAGGTGAGGGAGAGGGAGTGAACTGTATGAACCTTGTTCTCCTTGTATCTGACTCAAAGAGCAAATAAAATGCAATCTCATTTGGGTGTAGGAACTTATCTTACACTAAGAGAATGTGGGAGGGGAGGGGAAAGGAAAAGTGGGATGGGACAGTAGAAGATAGCATAAATTGGGGTAAGGGATAGAAGCAAAATAATTTTGAAGAGAAACAGTGTTAAAGGAGTGAGAGACTAGAATAAATGGGGTGAAACAAGATGGAGTCAAATACAGTTATCAATAGTAACTTGGGAAAATTGAGGTAAGTTTCTTTTATAAAGGCCTCATTTCTCAAACATATAGATAATAGTCAAATATATAAAAATAGCTAATCCAAAATTGATAAATGATATGAAGTTTTCAGTGAAGTTATCAAAGCAATCTATAGTCATATTTAAAAAATACATTAAATCATTAATGATTGTATAAATACAAATTAAAAGAAAATAATAAATATTGGAGAGAACATGAAAAAGATAAGAAATTAATATACTTTTAGTAGAGTTGTATACTGATTCAGCAACTCTACAAAGACTTTTGGAATATGCCTTCTCAATAGATTTGAGATTGAGGAGGAAGAAAGAAAATTTGAACAAAGTGTTAAAAATGAAGGGTTAAAATTATTTCACATAAAACTGTAGGAAAAATTAAATATTAAAGAAAAAAGAAAAGAAAATACAAAATACATCAGTAGGCACCAAACAAGTTAAAATATTTGTGAAGCTACATCATTGTTTCTATTAATTGTAGACAGAAAATAATTACCTATTGGTTGAATCAGGGTCTCTTTTAATTACTTTCTCTGATGACTCATAATGATGATACTGAGTTGTTTCAGTCTTGCACAACTCTTTATGATCAATTTTGGGGTTTCCTTGGCAAAGATACTAGAGAAGTTTGCCATTTACTTCTTCAACTCACTTTACAGATGAAAAACTTAACAGGAAAAGGAAGTGGTAATTTACTTCAACCTTTTAACAAGATAAATAGGGTCAAACAAATAGGGTCACAAAGAGCCAGACACAGCTGAAATGACTGAAAAGGAAAATCATTATAAATAAGCAAAAATATGTACATATATATGCTATAATTAATTTAATATCTAGCAGAGTCTTAACCCCACCTTTACTCTCCCAAAATGAGTTAGATTAGCTTTTTGTTTGTTTGTTTTTGTGTTTTCTCCTAAAAGGACAAATATCTGCCCCAGGAAGTTGGATCCTGTTCATCTTTTTCATAACTTCTTGTATTAATGTGACTTCCTAATTTAGGGTCATAAGGAAGATTGTTTAATGTAATTATGAAGAAAAAATTATTCTGGCAAATAGAATGAGCTATTATTTAATTTATAGCAATGTGGACAAATGTATAGGAAAAAATACAAGTGCTAGAAAGAATAAACCAGAGGATAGAATATAGTAAACTTGAGAGAGGAAAGAGAATAATAAACACCAAACGACTGAATATAAGAATAGAAAAGCGACACTATTTATACTTTATTGCTTTAAAATAATTACTTTAAAAAAACCCTAAAGCTAAAATTTTTTAATCTTAGTTGTACAGATCCCAAAGTCTGTTTCTAAGTCTAATTTAGTTGAATTTGTTTGGATTAGTAAGCTTTTCATTTTCTTTTTAATATACTTCCTCAGATTGTGGTATATATACATAGATTTTTAGTCACTGAAAAATGAGATGCTAGAATTTCAAGAATATTATGCATATGTATGTATTCATAATACATTCAATTACATGATACATTAAATCACATTAAATACACAAATCACAGTAGGCAAGATTTTTATTCATTGCAGTTATAGTAAGGCCATAAAAAGGTGAAAAACTTGAAAGTAAAAAGTACCATAGAGATACTTTAAAGATCTCTAATTTAACTGGTATAAATATTCTTCAGATTACTAGGTGCTTTTTGAGATTTGATATGATCAAACAATTCATCACCCCAGCTAGCATTTTTATAAGTCTGCACAAACTTAATTAGGTTGGTTCCTAGGCAATATATGTGGTCCATTATGGGATCAATACTTGAAATCTTTCAAGATTGGAAAACGTGGTCAGAAAATTTTTCCAGTAGCAAAACCTTCAAGAAACCAGGACCTGCAATCTGAAATTAAGCAGTAATGTAGACTTTGATGGAAGTATAGATATGTATATATGCAAACAAGCCTCAATTTTTAGCCTTACTAGTAGTTATAAACAGACTTGAATATAATAGAAAATGTGATGTTATCTTTGACCCAATAATTAGCACTTAATCAGAACAAAGTATTCCATAACTTTTTTCATTTAATCCTTAAAACAATTCTTTGTCTAGGTAGCACAAATATTATTTTCTTCATTTCAAGAATGGGAAAAGTGAGTTTAGAAAATTGCAATGCTGGTATACAAAGTGAGGATTTTGAGGGGAAAGTTCTCCATTGTTTCTGCTACACATAATAACATAACTCTTATAGGGTGAACTATAGTGTTAATTCAGGACACTTGTCAATCAATATATAAAATTGATGACATTTGGTCTGCATTTGTCCTTTAAATTACCAGTGGAAAGAGTTCAGTTGTTTTGATCAATGATGATACAACTTATGCACTAAATTCTTGCAATTTATATAGATAGATTGAAATACTATTTTTAAAAGTGTTATATGAATCTGGTCAATTTAATCTTTTCCAATGAAAGTAATGTAAAAAAGAATATTTTACATGAAATATTTTATTTATTGACACAATGTGCCTTTGAAAATTATTTCCTTTGGGCGGCTAGGTGGCGCAGTGACTCCCTGGAGTCAGGAGTACCTGGGTTCAAATCTGGTCTCAGACACTTAATAATTAACTAGCTGTGTGACCTTGGGCAAGCCACTTAATCCCATTTGCCTTGCAAAAAAAAAAACCTAACAAAAAAAAAAGAAAAAAGAAAATTACTTTCTTCATTGGAGCAATTATATTCTGCCTGGATTACAGATAGCATTAATTATAATAGATAAGCAAATATGATTAAAGAGCAGCTGCAAAAAATACAGGTATGAAAGCTATATAGTGGCATGAAAAGGAAAACAATAATGGTGGTATTTTATTGCCCATAAATTATTATAACAATTTCTTTTATCAAATATAAAACAGCCCTTTAACTTAACTAAGGCAATGAAATCCCATAAATTCTAAGCTTTTGAAATTTTAATACTTCAAATTCAGATAACTTCTCTCAATAATGTAGATCAGGGATCAGCAAACTAAGGCCTGTTGAAAGTAGTTTGCCTAACTCTGATTTTGGAACAAGTATTGAGAAATTCCTGACAATGCATTTATTTGTTATTATAAACTTAATTAACAACAACCAAAACAAATATTCAATAAAAGCCAAAACCAAAGGTCATTCCTTTATTTAATAACAATTTAAAAATGAAATGCAGAAGTGTATAGGAAGAGTGAGAACTCTTTGCTTTGGAAATTATAGGTTCTGACCATCACAAAAAATAAATAGAAAAACTAAAAACATTAAAATTTCAGTTTCAATTTACACGGAGTAGAATGAGTACTCCTTGAAGAATGAGGCATTATTTTGTTATTGTTATTGGAAAAAGGGGTAGTAAAGGAAATAATTCTCCAACAGTTGAGTAAATTCAGCTAGGCATCATCTCTACTTCCAGGATCATTTAACATAGACTTAAATTCCAATATTTAATCCTGATATTTTTTATCTATGTTATCATCTCTAGAAACACTATCACCAGTATCATGTTTTTTCTCAAATCCATTGTGATTTACTTGATAAAAATGATGCTATTTCCAAGATAAATTTTCTACTAGCGAGAAGCAATTTTGTGTGGTTTTAATTCTTTACAGATAGCAATGGAAATGATACTAATAATAGTTGACATTCATACTGTGCTTTGTGGCTTGAAAAATTTTCTAAATTCATTATCTCATTCAATCCTTGGAGCAACCTTGAAAAATAAATTGTTCATTACTTAATAGCTACATTTTAATGATGAAGAAACAGAATGAAAAATGGTTTTGATTTATAATAGAAAATAGTTATCCTAAAAATATTGTATCTTCAACCTGTCTGCCCCTTAAGAAAAGGATTGAGGATTTTTTCCTTTGTTTTGTTTTTATCTGCAAAACTTAGTCTATTATATTAGATGTATTAGGTACCTCTAAATGATTGTGAAAATATATTAAAGTGAATTAAATTGCCTAAAAAGTTTGAATTTTTATTTAATATTGCTTTCTCCCTCAGAATCATCCTATTTTGAATACATTTTTTATGAATGAAATTTGACTGTGTTGAATTAAACTAACCCATCTTATCTGAATAATAAATTTATTGTTTAAAAGGTGAAGGAAATAGCAAAAATATTTTTTCTATATCTATCTCTCATTTGCAAGAAAGAATAAGCTGGTACTTGGAAAAATGATGGGAATCCTAGAAGAAGCAATCATTTGCTCCTAGAGTTTATGATAGAGGAAAAAGAATGCATCTCAAATTAATCTGTTTTAATTGTCCTTTAGATTTTGTGAAATTAGATTTAAAAATTTCACATGCAGAAAGAAAAATATTCTCACTGAGGAATAAAATGTTAATTTATTACATCCCTAATGGAAAATCTTACATTTCAGTTACTCAGTGCTTTCAAAGTTATATTAACTCGAACCTAGATTTCTTTGACTAGAAGAGACTGGTGTGGATGCTTGGGAAATTAATCAATCAATCTAGATTTTAAAAATAATTGTACAAAGTGAAATCATGAACAGATAATGAAGGATGAATATGAAACTGATATACTCCTATCAAATTAGTGACAAGAATGTTAAAGTTCAAATTGAGCAAAGGCTGACAAGGAAAGCTAAGGCAAACACAATGTTACAGGATCACCCTCAATTTTTTTTCAGTCATGGCCAAGTCCCCATGAACTAATTTGGCATTTTCTTTGGCAAAGAACTGACATTTTCTTTGTCAGCTTATTTTACAGATGAATATTTGAACTTATCTTCCTAACTCCAGACCTTGCATGAGCTAGATGTCCTAATGATAAAAGGGATATGTGTCCTTCATTGCCCAAGACCACCATGACCTCAGAGAGGTGATGCCATGACAAGCACAAGAATTGGATTTGAGTGGGGGCAAGTGCTAAGTCACCAGTCTCACTGTCTCATTCAGATTCATAGGTCTGGTGGCCAGATGTAAATGGATGACTGGAGGTGGTCCTGGATGCAAGGCAATCAGGGTTAAATGACGTGCCCAAAGTCACATAGCTAGGAAGTGTCTTGACTCCAAGGAGAATTCCACTGTACCACCTAACTGCCCTAATGATTAAGGTAGTCCACTAGAAATGATCATCTCCTTTGAAATCAATCTATATCTCATTCTTTTTTTGGATATAGAATCAGCAGTCATGGATAACATTTTTCTGAGAAAATAAAATACTGATTTTATATTATATATTTAATTACATTTTGTCATTTATTTTATTCCCTAACTGCCTAAGCTATGTTTATCAGTTCAGAAGTTTAGCTCTTCTCTTTCAGCTAAATTTTCCCATAAATCACCTTAATTCAAAGAAATATTTTATCTCTACATATCTTAGTGTTCATGCATAATGAAGGGAAAACTATTATCCATGTAATGACCCTTGCCTTCCATTTACAATCAAAGTTGATTTGGTAACTCACTGGCAAGTCTTGTAGGAAGTTTGTTATCACCTCAACACTGACTGTCCTTCAAGAAAATCTGTTCTCATACTGCTGTGACACTAAGTATCCAGGCAGGAGGATACTGCCAAAGAGCTTTCCATAGTAAAAAGATGGAAGAATGGTTTGTTGTTAGGCCTATATTTCAGACTTCCATTCACTCATATTGCCTTCCATCATGTTTGATATTTCATAATTTGAAACCAATCATATTGTTTTCATCTGTGATGCTCCCTTTTCTTTGTTTTCTTGTAATTTCCCCAACTATAACAAGGTGAATAAGACTTATCTCGGTGTCTTTTGACTGGCTGATGAAGCAAGAGAATCATTTTATTGGATTTGCTAGCCTTGCTGATAAATTGAATCTGCTCCAAAATGTGTGCCTCAGTTTACCATAATTTTAATCATGATAGGTAAAATCATTATATTTCATGGGTTTATATAAATCATTTGCTTTCCATATTTCATAACAATTTTAAGTCCTTAGATCATTAGTATTCTTTGAGTGCTCTAGGAAAGAGTCCTCAGAGTTACATAGTTCTGTTCCTACACAGTAATATGTGACCATCTCAGCATGACCTACAGTACATGATATAAAATGAATTATTGACTTTCTAGTTTTCCATATACAGATATATTTTTCTTAAATTCACAGAAAAGGGAAAAAAAGATTAACATTCAATTTTCCATGAAGAAATGAAATGAGCACTCCAAAGACATCTCATAGAAAGATAAATGGAAAATCAGAGCGCTTAAAACACCATGTCCAATTTGCTGAATCCCCTGCAGTCCTGTTGATACAATACATGGCAGGAGGCAAGCACTGATAAGCTTCTGAGGCAATCAGCTAGGAATACTTGAGCACAGGTTTGTTAGTCTCATCTCTAAGAAAAATGTAATCGTTAAGGAAAAGAACAGCTATAATTATTCAAAATAGCAAAGAAAGACAGTGTTTATTAGACCAGCCTTCTATACAACCTTAATGTCAATGTTCACATTTTTTCTGGCAATTTGTATGCTTTTAAGAGGTATACAGGCCAATTAAATAAATGTCATTTCCTTTTTTCTTACTGAATCAAACCTGTCTAATTGACTCAGATGCAGTATAGCAGAGCTTTCATATTAAGTTTAATCAGAAAGTCACAGAATAACAGAGTTTGAGTCTTTGATCAGACTCAGCAGTCATCTACCTCAGTCATGCACAAAAGTAATACTCTATTAATCAATATATCAACACATAAGAATTTATTAAGCATCTATCATGTGCCCAGCATTGAACTAGGATCTGGAAACACAATGAGAGTTGGACAATCCCTATTCAAATCACCTTGATATAACTGAGAGTAAGTCTTTATTTTATTCTTTCAGGAAGGTGGAAACCATAACTTCTTCAGGTAGCCCATTCTATTTCTACATAGCTCTGATAGAATTTTGTGCATTGATTTCTATATTTTGGGGGGGGCAGGATATTTTGCCTATGTTTATGGGTTTGTTTTTTTTTGTTTTTGTTTTTTGACCCCTTTGCAGTTCTCACCAGGAGGTTCTGCCTTCTGGTCCCAAAACAGACAGTCTAATCCCTATTTCAAGTAACATTGTAAAATCAACTGTCATTCTCAATGAGTTTTTTTTTTCTTCAGGTAAAATATATATATAGTTCTTTTGACTAATCCTCTTATGTCACAAACTCAATGCCTTTCATCATTCTGATTACTCTCCTTCAAAAACTCTTCAGAAATTAGCAATATTTTAAATTATTTTGCTGCAAACTGAATCCAATGCCCCAGGAATGGTCTAATAGGGAAAGGATATCTTCACTCCTCTATTCCTGGAAGGTCTTCTTCTTTTAAGGAAACATACTAGCTTTTTCTATTATCATAATGCTAACTTAGATTGAAAATTTTAGCTCATTAAATTCAACAGTTGATTTTCAAAATCACCATAACCAATAAATGGCCTCAAATTTCTCCTTTATCAAATTTAATTTTTCCTAGATTTAGCCCAATATTCTAACCAACATTTTCACCAAGTGTGATCTGTGTAACTTGTAAGGTTTTTAGGAACTTTTTAACAGATATTTATAAGTTCGGGCTTAATTTCACAAAGATATTAATATGTTTTAATTTCTAATTTGAAAAATATAAAAAATATAAACTGTTAAACAAAAACTCACTGGAGTTCTCAATATATTTAAGATGAAAGTTGTATTTGAAATGAAAAAGCATGGGAATCACTGCTAGTTTTCAAGATCCTTTTGAATTCTTATTTGGCCATCCTGTTCATTTTTCCATCATCTGAAAATTTGATAAATGCATAATTTTTACTTTTTGCCAAATTATTGGTGTAAATATGAAATAACATAGAATTTTTTTTTCTCAGAGCATTCTTTTAGATACCACATTTAAGAATTATGGGCTAATATTTGAATTCAGCTATCCAACTACTTCTTTTTTCATCCAATGGGATTGTTATCTAACATATACCCTTCCATCATCACTATAAGAATAGTATCAATAAAGTAAAAGGGCAGCTAGTTGACAGAATGGATAGAGTGCAAGGTCTGAAGTCAGGAATACAAGTTCAAATCTGGCTTCAAACTTATACTAAATGTCTGGCTCTGGTGAAGTCAATTAACCCTGTTTGCCCCAGTTCCTTCATCTACAACATGAGTTGAAGAAGGAAATGTGAATTTACTCTAGTGTCCTTGACAAGAAAACCCTAAATGTGGTCACAGACAGACATGATTGAAAAGACTGAACAACAACATTTGATTCATTAACCTTTAGCTTTATTTAGAATGGGAAAGCATTTATTAAGCAGTTTGTTCATGTTAAACATTGTACTAAGCACAGAGAATACAAGAACAAAGATAGTAAATTATTTTCTACAAATAGTAAACATAATAATGAAGGAAATAATATATTTTGAGGAAAACTGTCCAAGATGCTCATGCATTTTATTCTGATAAATTGTAGTATAAATATTGTAAATAAAACCATGCGATATTAGATTACTATAGAGTTAATTGGATTCTTGTAGGCAAAGTACAGTAAAACATCTTGACTGCAGAAGTCCCCTTGTATCTTCTCTTCCTCCTTTTCTTGCCTCCTCCACCCATGGAGAGGATGACCAGGAAAGGTTGTAGTAGGGAGTAAAGTGAAGCATCGTAAAGAGCCTGCCTGGAATGGCAGGCCATTTGAACAAATCACCCATTGAGACAACAGGGCCCTGAGAGAAGAATTTCTGAAAATGAAATGATCTAACTTTGGATTGTCTGCTCTGTAGATCGGCTGTTTAAACAACAACAATTGAATACTCAAGCTGTTTTCCAGGTCTGACAACAATATTCTTATGAGTTCTCTCTCACAAAGGGACAATCACAGACATTCTGAAGTCAGCGTCACCTTGAAGCTAAAGCCACCAACAATATCTATACTCTAGTTCCTAATAGTTCTTATTTTTCAAAGTCTAATTCTAGACATAAAAATAAAAACATTTAGGAGATAGATGCGCAATCCCTCTATGAGAGTGCTCAGAGGAAAAAATGATTTATGCTATTTAACTTTTACTCCAATAATTTTGAAAAAAGTAATAAATTATGCATTTATCAAATTGAAGATGATAGAAAAATGAACAGAAAGACATAATAAGCATCCAAAGGGATTTTGACAGGCTTATAGTGATTCCCAAGCTGTTTGATGTCTCAATATTCGAAAAGTGGCTCCTGGTGCAAGCTTTCATTTTTTTTCTTTTTTTTTGTCAAAGTTGTGAGTGAAGTCATAAATTGCAAACTTGTCATAGACTCATATGTTGAAAATATTATTAGGGATTTCTAAAATGATGAATTATATTCTCATGGTTCAAAAATATCTTTCAAAGTAGGAATGTTAGGGGAGGCTAGGTGGTGCAGTAGATAGAGCACCGGCCCTGGAGTCAGGAGTACCTGAGTTCAAATCCGACCTCAGACACTTAATAATTACCTAGCTGCATGGCTTTGGGCAAGCCACTTAACCCCATTGCCTAGCAAACCCCTAAAAACAAAACCAAAAAAAAAAAAAAAAACAAAGAAGGAATGGCAAAACATGTCCATTAAAAAGAAATTTAATCATGCAAATATAAAATCTTTCAACTGAGTTCAAAAGGCTGTAGATGTTGCTAGTCAATGCTTCATACATGAAAGAGTTATTGGTAATTTTGGTAGATTTCAATCTAAAGATTTTTTTAAAGCATAGCATGACAATTAGAATAGATGTGCCCTTAGAATGTATTAAAAGGAAGAAACAATGTATAGAAAATTCCATAAAACAAGTTCTACTCTAATGATGAGATCAGCAGAATAAAATAATCATTAATAATGATAATGATAATAATAACATTAGCATTTTGTGATAAGTATTATGTGCTTGTATTTTCAAAACTTAACAAGTGCTATGATTATCCTCAATTTATAGATGAGGAAACAGTGTCAGAGAGCTTGGGTGACTTCTTATAAGTGGCAGCATTTATTCAGTTCATTCTCATTCTAAGAGCATTACAATACTCCATATTTTATACCACCTAGTTACTTGGAAGTGAGTGACTATTCTCAAAGGCTATATTGAGAGAGGAGCTCTGAAATTGGGGAACAGAATGGGAAGACTATGGACTGGTTAATAAATGATAAATTAATAGACTTTGGAAATTCATTAAAAAGAAAAGAAAATGCAAATTGGCCCTCTATCCTATCTAAATCATATCAATAGTGATGTTCACAACATAAATGAAATAAGAAGATATAAGTAAATAGAATCAAAATGAAAAGATGACTCACTCTATCCTTAGAGAAGCAAAAAAAAAAAGAATTTCTATCTCTAGCTCACTGACCCTCTCTTTCTGCCCTGACTCTCAGTGGTTTTGATCATTGCCTTGAGACAAATTAAGTGGTCATATAGAGATCATTCTTCCTTTACTTTTTTGTGCTCTGGTTTTTATTTTTTTTTAGATGTTTGCAAGGCAATGGGGTTAAGTGGCTTGTCCAAGGCCGGATTTGTATCTGAGGCCGAATTTGAACTCAGGTACTCCTGACTCCAGGGCTGGTGCTTGATCCACTGTGCCACCTAGCCACCCCCCTTCCTTTACTTTTTAACTGAGTATAGAGAGTTCCAAATCCAAATAAAAACTTTAAATAACAATGTATTGAGCACCTGCTATATACAGAACATTGTATGTTCCACGTTATTTTATACGCAAAGATAAATAAGGTAATGCCCTTATGCCATATAGTGTATAAAATTCCCATTATTATGTCTATGAATCAATAGTCTAGACCTATAACTGCAAATGTCAGTAGAATAACTAGAGGACCAATATTCCCAGCTAGGGACTTATTGAGTCATGAGAAAAAATGTTTATTAAAAATATAGAAATTGAATCTTTGTTTTGCATCAACTTTATGAGATTCAGAATGGCATAATGACTAAAGTGATAGATTTAGGCTTAGGAAGATATGTATTTTAATCTAACCTGGCCCCCAAAACTTATTGGTCAAGTCCTTCAATCTCTCAGGTACTCAGGAAACTCCCTCTGACTTAACCATTAAAGTAATTCTGTATATTAGTAGAATAGCAGGTTCATTATATATCTGACTGCTGATTGATGTGGGGGAAAATGAGACTGACTGAAGGTTCAAGTGGGAACATGAAAGAATTCATGTAAAAAACTAACTCTGACCCAGAAGAATTTTAGGGACAAAAAAGTTTATTTGCATATTGCTATGAGTTAAAGGGAAAGGGAAACTAGGGGACAGGAAACTTGATCCCTAAGCAGAGAAGGAAGCTAAGTGAAAGAACATCCTAGACCTAAACCACCATGAGAGGCTGAGCAGTAAGGAGAGTTTGGAGGATAACTCAGCCTTTGGATGGCAACCCATCCAAAGGTAGGCAAAAAGTTTTCAAGGAGGACATAGGGGAACATAGGAAGACATTGATGGGGGCAGGTAGTTCAGAGAGCAAAGATGAGGTAATTAGGGAAATGTAGATGAGGTGTGGTAGCTCAAGGACTTAATTCAGGTCAGGGCAATAATTATTTTGTTGATAGAATTCCAGGGCAGGGAAAGGTACTTTTCTTAAACTTCATTGACCTTATCTCAATAATTTAAACAATGGGAAGGGGCTGGAGATTAATAACTCTAAAATATATTTCTCTTTTCAATATTTCTTCTACTTCCATTTTTGATTCTTCTCTCTCCTGGTCCCTATTGAACCCTATTAATTGGCCCTCTTTGGTTTTTGTTTCTTTTTTTATTTTGAGGTCTGTTTTCTCCAAGCTACAAGGGGCACATCTACAATGGTGGCCTCAGCTGGATACCAGCCTCTACTCAAATGTAGTAGTCAACTACTCTTGGATGCTATTGTCCCAGCCCTGTTCCTCCAGCCCCCCATCCCCCCTCAAATGGACCTTGATGGGCAAGGCTTGTTTGAACCTGAAGCGGTTTTAGAAGAAGAAAATTCCTTCCTAATTCCCCTAGGAATCTGGGCCAAAATTGTCTAAGTGCTGAAAATATTTAAGAGAAGTATTATAGAAATAGTTGCCTAGTCTTTCTTGTAATATTAAGAAACTGTTTTCTGTGCTCATCTGACATTTTCTGTGGGCCTTTGGCTCCCTTTCCATTGTTAAGTTTAACCCTCTTCTTAAATATAAATTCAGCAAGATAATAGAGAGCAGCTTCAGCCCCTTCTCCCTGCTTCTCCTTCTCCTCTTGGGATCTTAGGATATAAAATGTATACCAGACTCCAGGCATGTCCCGATGTGTCATTCATTGACCACCTCCTCCAACTCCTACCAGGAGGTGGACTAGGCTCTCTAGAAATCTAGGTTTGATGAGTCATTATCTCTTCACT
The DNA here is from genome assembly GCF_037893015.1 of Macrotis lagotis. Taxonomy (NCBI): domain Eukaryota; kingdom Metazoa; phylum Chordata; class Mammalia; order Peramelemorphia; family Peramelidae; genus Macrotis; species Macrotis lagotis. The sequence continues at coordinate 92,917,579 of NC_133665.1, forward strand.
GTTTCCTTTCTCCTTCCTTTCCCCTTTATTAATTGTCTTTACTCTTCTTACCAGCTCAGTTTGTGGCTGTTTATTTTTTTATTAACTTTATTACTTCTACTGAATAACACTATCTTGTTGCTTCTCCAAAATTGCTTTCTCTGTGAATTTTTTTGTATTGAACTGTGATTTTTTTCTCACCTATGAACTTTTTGTAGTCACCTGGGAACTTCTTGTCATTACCTATGAGCTTTTTGTAGCAATCTGTGAACTTTCTGTATTAACCTATAAACTTTTTCAGCAACCTGTGACTTAAAACCTATACCTTTTCTTACCTTCATGAATCAGAAAATCTGATGATTTCGTGACTTAAAGAACCACAGTTGTTTCTCTCTGATCTCCCTCACAGCTGCTCCAGTAACAAGATGAAAACAAATGTATGTGACAAAATGCTAATGGTTAGGTTTCTGCAGGCCACATTAGAACAATGTACATCACACAAAAAAAAAATGACTCTGGGTGACTGGAGAGACCCACATGATACACAATACATGTTGGATCGTGAAAAACAGGATGTAGGATGAATAGGGGCAGAATGGTCCCGCCCAATAAAATGGTTAATAGAGATTTTTAAGTCCCTTTTGAACATAGCCCAAGTCAAAACCAACCTGTATTGTCCAGGTTCAAGGAAAAGTCACTGGCTTTTCCCTAATGTGCTTGCTTATTTAGCTTGATGCATATTACCTTCTCCATCCAAGAAGTATCTTGAAAGTTCACTATAATAACATGGGAAAGGAGTGCAGAGAAAAAAAAGTTGTAATCTGGAGTAGCCTGGCTCTGATGAGAGGAATAGGGTTTAATTAATAGCATATAAACTTACTCTTGTTTCTGTAAAGTAGTGGATGCTCTGAGGAGCTCTCCACCTGTTTCTCATGAGACCTGAAATAAACTTCCTATGCTCACTTCAGTTTGTTTTGTTTCTTAGGAGGAGTTGACTGATCCCCATTTTTTATAGGTATCACTGACACTCTCTGGCTAATCTCCTCATTCCTATTTGTTGTCTACTTGTAGCATAAATAATGCCTTCACCTCTAGAAGAAAATTTATTAGGAAAGGCAGAAATTGCTATATTTCTATTTTAGAAAAAATCCCTTGCAGTTGATGAAAATATCATCATCATATAAAATTTGGCATGATTTTAGGCTTGTTATGTTATTCATACAACAGAATAGTCACAAAATTCTCCAAAAATCAAAATTTGGGAGGCAATTTTGGAGGAATAAAGTGGAAGGAAGAACATTCAGGAAAAGTGTTTTTTGAACTACTTTCAATTTCTGTTCCCTATCAGCACAGAGCCTTATAAATTCTGAAATCATTCCTTTAAATACACTGTTTCTAATGGGAATACTGTAGTTTTCTTCTATCTCCAAGCTTGTGACTAGTCTGGATATTTCAATTAAAAGTTGGCCTCAGGGGAAAGGTGCATATTAAAGCCAGTTATCATAACTTGCAATTTGATTTCTAAATGTTTCTGGGAATATAGCTTGGCCCACTGTGACTGCTCAATTTGTGATGCCTTTGAGGATGATTGTTCTACCCACAAGGTTGGGTTTATTGGGTGGATATTTTCTACCTTTTCTGTTTCAATACAATAAAGAAAAAAATGCTGAACAACAACAATGATAATAATAATAATAATAATATTTGAAACGTTTTCAAAGTGCTTATAATATCATTTCATTTTATCCTCACAGAAATCTTGGGGCATAGGTACTATTTTACAGATGAAGAAACTGAAATGGACAGAGGTTAAGTGACATCCTCAGCCTCATATAGTGTATTATTCCCCAAATACGACCTAGTTTAATTTTTTCAGGATACTGAAGTTAAGATCATCAGCCAGACAGATGCATTTAGTATGTCTGTTGCAACACATGAGGGATATACTGAATTTTAAATACCAATAAATAATATTTAATGCATAATTAAATATAAATAAATAATATTATTGACATTATTACTTAAAAAGTTTTGTGTACATGAATAAATGAAGAAATGCAGATTGTTGTACATGAAAAAATGAGACATCCCCTGAAAATAAGTTTTAATGCATCTTTTGGAGCAAAAATTAATATGATATCCATCTTATTTTAGGGGGAATATAGCAGCTAGTGCATGAGTCCATTAGGGCTCAAACAATTAACCTGACCCTAAGTTTGGAGAATCAGTGAGAACCAGAGTAAACTGAGGACTGGAAACCCAAAGACATCTTACCAGGCCTTTGGGTAGAAAACTGTCAGGTAAAGAAAAAAGAGACAGAAGAGGAGAGAAGAGGAGGGGAGAGGAGAAGAAGGGAGGGGATGGAAAGGGAAGGGAGAGGAGGAAGGGAGGAAGGAAGGAAGGAAGGAAGGAAGGAAGGAAGGAAGGAAGGAAGGAAGGAAGGAAGGAAGGGAGGGAGGAAGGGAGGGAGGAAGGAAGGAAGGCAATCAGGAAGGCAAGAAGGTAAGCAAGAATGCAGAAGACAGGAAAGAACTTATGTAGTCCAACAAAATTTACTTCCACCCTCCCTTCCCACACCCCGCCCCTCACTGATGAACAGCCAGGATAATATTGTACATCCACCTTTGTGTTAAATATGTTTATGGATTAGTCATTTTCCGTATGAGGAGTTAGGATGAATTGGAAGAAGTACTTAACAGATATTAAGAGGAAGAAATATTTAAGAGATATTAAGGGAAAGAAATGCTTAAGAGATACATATTTTAAAAAGTGAATGTAGGAGCAGCTAGGTGGCACAGTGGATAAAGCACCAGCCTTGGAGTCAGGAAGACCTGAGTTAAAATTTAACCTCAGACACTTTATGATTGCCTAGCTGTGTGCCATTGGGCAAGACACTTAAAGCCCATTGTCTTAAAATATATTTTTCTTTAAAAGTGAATGTAATGTTTTTCAGATTCTGAAGGATGTTTATTTTTTGTTTTGTTGTGTTTTGGTTTTTTTTCCTCTAAATGGGAATAACATTGTCCATGACCAGTCTAATATGGTTGTACTAGCTCTCTAAACTGCTGAGAGTAGTTGCATCCATCAGGGTTGATCATCTCACAATCAATGATGTTGTTAATGTACACATTGTTCTCCTGGTTCTGCTCTCTTCACTCAGCATTAGATACTGTAATTCATTCCATGCTTCTCTAGAGTCCAAACATTTATGGTTTCTTATAGAACAACAATATTCCATAATAGTCATGTACCATAACTTACTTAAGCATTCGCCAATTGATGAGCATCCACTCATTTTCCAGTTCTTTACCATGACAAGAGCTGCTATGAATATTTTGGAATAGATGGGACTTTGCCCATTTTTTATGATTTTTTGGAATATAGACCCAAAATTGGAATTGCTGGGCCAAAGGGAATGAACAGTTTTATTGCTCTTTCAGCATAATTCCCTTTTGCTCCCCAGAATGGTTGGATCAGTTCTCAACTCCACAAGCTATTTTTTCAAGCTTGATCAAATAATTTTTTACTAGTTTGATTGGTATGTCACTGAATAAGCAATTTACTTTGAGTAGAATTGTAATTTTCATTATATTAGCTCAACCTAGACATGAGCAATTGACATTTTCCCAGTTATTTAGATCTGTCTTCATTTGATAAGTGCTTTATAATTGTATTCAAACAGTTTCTGGATTTGTCTCCAGAGGTAGATTCCCAAGTAGTTGATGTTGTCTACAGTTACTTTAAATTCATTTTCTCTTTCTAACTCTTGCTCTTGGGCTTTCTTGTTCATATAAAGAAATGCTGATGTTTTATATAGGTTTATTTTATATTTCAGTACTTTGCTGAATTTGTTTATTATTTCAAGGAGCTTTTTAGATGATTTTCTTGGGTTCTTTAAGTTTAACATCGTATTATCTACAAATAGTGAAAGTTTTGCTTCCTCATTGCCAATTCTGATTCCTTCAATTTATTTTTCTTCTATTATTGTTAGAGGTAGCATTTCTAAAACTATATTGAATAGTAATGTTGATAATAGGCATCCTTATTTCATCCCTGATTTTATCGGAAATGCTCCAAGTTTATCCCCATTTCATATAGTATTTATTGATGGTTTTAGATCTACTTATTATTTGAAGGAAAACTCCTAAACTTTCTAGTGTTTTTAATAGGACTAGATTTTTTTTTCTCAAAAGCTTTTTCAAGCAGAATCAAGATGGTGCAGTGAGGACAAGACTTCCCAGGAGCTCTATTTGAAAATATTCCAAAAACCTTAAAATTATGATTCTAATCGAGAGACAGAACCCACAGAAAACCCCATGAGTCAATTCTCCAGCCCAAGGTAGCCTGAAAGATGATGGGAAGTTTCTATTTCACAGGGTTGGAGGGGGCAGCAGTGCATCCAGCATCACCATGCTGGAGCAAGGGAACTCCAGCCTTCCAAGAAGGGGCCACCTGGGTCCCTGAGGGCACCTGCTTGTGGCAGCAGAAGCAGTTTCCAGACCACCCAACCCGGAGAACAACAAGCACAACTTGGAAGATCAGAGAAGAAATCACTGCCAGAGTGAGGACAGAGCCCAGGAAATGGAGTCAGACCTTTGAAGTTACCCAGCAGGGAGTGGTCTGGCAACTGCTACCAGAATACTCAGCTCATGGAAGAGAAGGGATTGGGGGAAGACTGTTGAAGTCTCTCCTCTGTCCCTGGGACAGGACTCTGGTGCTTTGTCCATATTCAGACCCTTGTCATAGTCTGGTGTCCCCTACTGACATAGAGCAAAGACCTCCTCATAGTTCCACAGGACAGGAGAGTGGTCAGTGCCTCTTATAAGTTATTGAGGGAACTGAGGTCCTTGCAGGGGTGTCCTAATAATATCTCAAAGCCAGAAAGGAACAATTGAAATATCATGGAATTACAATCAGGATTACACAGGATTTAACAGCATCTACATTAAGAGCTTGTAGGGCTTGGAATATGATATTCTGGAAGGCAAAAAGAGCTTGGACTTCAACTGAGAACCAACTACCCAGTAAAACTTGACATCTTCCAGGGGAAAAGATGAACATTCAGTGTAACAGGGGAATTTCAAATGTTGATGTTGAAATGGCCAGAGGTGAACACAAAGTTTAATCTTCTACAGAACTCAGATGAAGCATAGAGATGGTAGATGGTAAGTGCAAATTATGAAGGATTAAGTGATATTGAACTGTTTGTATTCCTACTGGGGAAAATGATACTGATAACAGTCATATGAACCTTCTCATTTAATAGAGCAGTCAGACAAACATATTTAGAAAAGGCACAGGAGAGAGTTGAAAATGAAGGTATTATATTCATAAAGATGGAGTCAGTGGGAAAAAAAGGGAATGGACTGAATAAAAAGGAAGGAAAGGTAGACTGGACTAAGATATTCCACATAAAATAGTCAAGAAAATAACTTTTGCAATAAAGTGGAAGTAGGGGAAGATGAGGGGGAGTGAGTGAGCTTTCATTCTCATTGGAAATGGCTCATGGAGGAAATAACATACATGCTTAATAGAGTATGGAATTCTTTTACCCTAAAGGAAAAAGGAGAGAACGGGGACAAGGGGAAGGGAGGGGGATGTGGGTGATAAAGGAAAGGGTAGGTCATGGGAGATGGTTGTCAGACACAACATTTTTTTTTTGTTTTTTGCAAGATGGTAGGATTTGATGGCCTACTTGGGAACCACATGACTGGGTGGTTGCTAGAAGTCGAGTGGGATGGGAGCCAGGGCCTCCTGGACCCAGGGCTAGTACTCTTTCCACTTGTGACTCTCCATTGCCCCATAGCACACTTTTGAAGAGGAACAGAGTGAAAGGAGAGAGAGAATAGAATAAATGGAAGTAGGGAGGAATGGATGGAAAAGGAAAAACCAATCAGCAACAGCGACTGTGGGAAAAAATATGGATGTAACTTCTCTGATGGATTTATGATATAGAATATGATCCACCCCAGAGACAGAACTGATGGTATTTGAACACAGACTGAAGTACATTCTTTTCATCTTTCCTCCACTTTATTTCTCCTGAGATTTTTTCCTTTTTGTGGGGAGAGGGGGGATTATTTTTATTCTAACAACAAGATTATTTTAACATTATGTAAATAAAAAAGCTTTTTCTGCATCTATTGAAATAATCATATGATTTCTGTTGGTTGGTTTTGCTATTGAGATGTTGAATTATGTTGATTCTTTTCCTAACATTGAACTATTCCTGCCTACTTGCTATAAATTATACTAGTAATAACTTCCTGTAACCTCATTGCTAATTTTTTTAAGATTTTTGCATCAATGTTCATTAGGGAGATTGGTCAATAATTTTTTTTGTCTGTTTTAGTTCTAGGTATTAGCTCCATATTGATGTCATAAAAAGAATTTGGTAAAACTCCTTCTCCTTTGTTAAAAAAGTAGTTTATGTAGAATAGGAATTAGTTGTTTCTTAAATGGTCCAGTTGTAATAAAGGGTCATTGAAAGAGAAACCAAAAAATAATTGGAAACTAAACAAGTAAATCCAAGTTAGCTCTGAATTATCTTTTGCATTTCCTCCTCATTGGTGGTTAGTTCACTGTTTTCACTTTTGATACTGGTAATTTGGTTATCTCCTTTCTGTTTTTTAATCATATTAATCAAAGTTTCGTCTATTTTACAGACATTTTCATAAAACTAATCCAGTTTCATTTATTAGATCAATGGTTTTCAAGTTTTCAATTTTATTAAACTCTAACTTGATTTTCAGAATTTATAATTTGATATTTAATTGGGGATCTTTAATTTCTTCTTTTTCTAGTTTGTTTTTATTTGCACACCCAATTCATTGATCTCCTCTTTTTCTATCTTATTCATATAAGCACTTAGAGATATAAAGCTTCTCCTCAAAATTGCCTAGATTGCTTTCCATAAATTTTGGTATGATGTCTCATTATTATCAACGTTTTAGATGCAATGATTAATTATTTCTTTGATTTGTTGTTTGATCCACTCATTATTTAAAATTAATTTGTTTAGTTTCCAATTATTTTTTGATTTCTCTTTCAATAACCCTTTATTATGTCTAATTTTTATTACATTATGATCTGAGAAATATGCATTTATTATTTCTGCCTTTCTGCATTTAAGTATAAAGTTTTTATGCCCTAGTACATGGTCAGTTTTGGTATAGGAGGCATGTACTGCAGAGAAAAAGATATATTCTTTTCTATCCCCATTAAGTTTTCTCCAGATGTTGTATCATATCTAAGTTTTCTAAGATTTCATTCATCTTCTTTAGTTCTTTCTTGTTTATTTTGTGGTTAGATTTATCTAGTTCTGAGAGAAGAAGGTTAAGGTCCCCCATTATTAAAGTTCTGCTGATTATCTCTCCTTGTAATTCACTCAACTTTTTCTGTAGGAATTTGGATGCAATAGCACTATGTGCATACATATTTAATAATACTAACTCATTACCTATGGTACCTTTTAAAAAGATGTCATTTCCTCCCTTATCCCTTTTAATGTGATATATTTTTATATTTACTTTATTTAAGATCAGGATTTCTACCCCTGATTTGATACTTCAGTTAAAGAATAGACTATTTAGCTTCATCCTTTTACCTTTACCTTGTGTATCTCTCTATGCATTTCTTATAAACAGCATATTGTAGGATGCTAGTTTTTAATCCTCTCTGCTATCCATTTCATTTTTATCAGACATTTTTTTCATTCACACTTACAGTTATGATTACTAATTCTACCTTTACCTCTATGCTATCTTTTCCCATTTATATTTTTCTCTTTCCTTTCTCCTTATTCCTCCTCATCAAAGTTTTACTCCCTTTCTCCTTTAACTTTTCTTTAAAAATTTAACCTTCAGTTTATTTTCACTTATACATTTGCCTTCCCTTTTCTCAGTCCATTCTCCCCTTATCTTCCCCTTCCTTCTGCTCCCCCTTCCCTGTAGAGTAGGATAGATTTTTAAATCCAAGTGGGAATATATTTTATTCCCCTCTCTGGGCCAAATCTATTGAATAGAATTTTCTCAGTGTTCACACTCTCACTTCTTTCCCTCTAAAATTGTATATCTTTGTGCCTCTTCACTTAGTATTATTTATCTCTCAGGCACTATTAATCAGATATCATCAATCATAACTTGTTTAATTGATTGCTTGATAAGCTCAAAGTGTTATCAAAGTGCCATCACTTATTTACTGCTTGTTTGATAAGCAGCATTGTTTCAAAGTTACTAAGTATACTATCCTCTTCTATCTCATTAGAAGTACATTTTCCATGTGTTTTGAATAACATCAAATTATATTCATTGTTTTTACTTTATCTCCTTTTCAAGTATCCTCCAAGGATACACAATCTTCATGAGTCAAAGTATCATCCAAAGTCAAATCATTTTATGAACTAGTTGTACCCTTTCCCCTAATCATACTTTATCTCATAGTTCCCAACCCCCCTCCCCAACCAGGGTACTTAACCCCTTGTTAAGTAAAGTATGGATTAAGCCCAACCCTTATTTTTATTTTGTTTGATGGAATCTTGTAGTCTTGTAGATCCATTGGTTTCTATTTCTTCAATTCTAATTTTTAGGGTTTATTTTCATCAAATACTTTTTGTGTTTCTTTTTCCAGTTAGTTAATTTTACTTTTAACGGAGTTGATTTCTTTTGTCAATTTTTCATAATTTTCATGAATGACTCTCATTTTTTTTTTCCCATTTTTCTTCTTTTCTTCTTTGGGTTTTAAATTCTTTTAAAGTTCTTCTATAGGCTTTTGAATTTGAGTCCAGTTCATAGACTCTTTTGAGATTTCCCTTTGAGCAATTATTAATTGATTTCTTCTTCCAACATGGCATTGTTAGCATCTTTATCTGCAAAGTAGTCAGCATTCTTTTAGCTTATTTGCTCATCTTTGTTGGTTTGGTTTTGTTCCTCAGTTGAACGGAGTATAGAGCCAAACATTTCATGGTGGAGCTTCTATCTCATCCGACTTTTCAGCCAAGATGGCCTTGCCTTTGTAGAGATTTATTTCCTCCTTTATGTCCAGGTTTTTGCTATACAGTGATTTGTTCCTAGCCCAGCCTTGCCTTTGCCCCAATATTCCCAGGGTTCATACTTTGTTTGGAGTTGAGAACTCTCTCTGCTGGCTTGCTATCTAGCTTCTGTGACCTATGCTGTGGTCAAGCTGTTGGGACCTGTACTGCACTGTGGCTTAAAGCCTCCTGCTGGCTTTTCAACCTCTCCATGCTCCCTTGGCTTTACTTCCTCTTTCCCCCAAAGAGACAAACCTCCATTGAAGATCCTCCACATGTTTTGGATCTTCTCTCTTTCTTGGTAGGATCTGTAGCTTTAATGTCTGTGCAGAGGCTTCATTTATCTTTAGGAGGGAAAAAGTTCCAGGAACAGATTAGTTTCACGCTGCCATCCTGACTCTGCCCTGAAAGTCTGTTTGTCCTTTCTCAAAGAAGAGGATGATATCAGGAAGGTGATGTCATAATATGCAAACTTCTAAATAAACTTTAAACTTGATAACCTCACATTCAAGTTTCCATAACATATTTCATATTACCTCCAGCCTATTCCTCCTCCTTTGTCTTAACCTCCAGATAATGAATTATTTGATATCCCCTAAATTTACTTTGCAACTTTTGTTCAAATTGTTGTGAAATGTCCTTTCCTTGGATTCAGGGGAATGCTGATAAATGGTTAGGTGGCAAAGCAGATAGAGTAATAAATTTGGAATCAGGAAATCTCATTTTCAGGAGTTCAAATCTAATATCAGAAACTTCCTAGCTCTGTGACCCTGGAAAAGTTGGTTAACCCTGTTTGTCTTAGTTCTTCATCTATGAAATGAGCTAGAGAAGAAAATGGAATATTTACCAAGAAAACTCTAGGATGGTGTAATAGAATCAAATATCACTGAAGAAAAAAATGCTAGTAAATGTTTAACTGACTGAATCTTCTTAAATTTCTTTACTTTTATTTAGACAAAATGAAAATCAAGCCTTGTTTATGGTGTTTAATGAGTTCTGAGGTGGAATACTCACACTAAAAACAATAATTAATTCTCAAACTGACTTGAACTAGCTCCTGGATAACCCAATTCACATCTCTTCTGGGAAGAAATAATTTGTGTCTGGAAATCAGCTTCTCTTTTGAAATTTCTATGATGATTTTTTTTTTCAGAAATGATCTCTTCTTTTCCATTTGGACAATTCTCATTTTGAAAAAGCTTTCCATCTGACCAATTGGGGTTTTGAGAGAATTATTTTCCTTTTGCATTTGTCCAATTGAGAATCTGAGAGAATTATTCTCATTTTGTGTTTGTCCAATTGTATTTTCCAGTGATTATTTTCTTGATGCAAGGTGTTAACAGACTCTCCCAAATTTTCCAATTGATTTTTAATCTCCTTCCTTATTTCTTCAATGAAGTCTTTCTGTGCTGGAGACCAGATCATATTCTCCTCAGAGGTTCTAGGTCTCTCTGAGTTAGGGTCTTTTCCTTCCAAAAATTTTCTATGGATCAACCTTTCTGCTGACCTTTCTTCATTTTGCTAAGACCTTGAATTGGGGAGGGGCTGGTTGACATAGGTTTGGTGTTGGGATCCCAAGAGGCTTTACTCAATGACTGCAATATCTCCAGTTAGCCAGTAGGGGATCATAGAGGATTTGCTCACTGAGTGTAATTTCTATGGCTGGCCAGTAGGAGGTGCTGGTTGCTTTCTCTGGAGTGTCTGTGGCCTTGATTGAACCCTTTGCCCATAGTCAGGAGGGACTGATTGAAGCTGTTAAATACTTTTGTCTTCACTCAGTGGTGGACTCTAACCTGGGGTGAGGTCATTCCCTCTCCCTATTGTCAGCTGGACTGGTTCTTCTGCTCACACACATGTGCCTGGGGCAGAAGTAATCTGTAAGTGTTTCTTCTGGAAAGAGGCCTCAGCCACAATGGAGGTATGCATTTGGAGTTCCTCTGGACCAGAGGAACCCAGAGAAAGAGTCTGCATCTCTCCTGTACCAAATCAATCCCTCTAGCCCATCAGGAAGCTCCAGATGGTCAGCTCCAACACAAATGCCTCTGCTCACTAGTTGACCCTAGCCCACTTGGTCCAGCCCCAAAGCTGATCAAGCAGGTCTGGCTCTCAGGCCCCCAGGTTCCTGGGCTCCAACCCAAGTGCCAAACAGACTTATCCACAGTTGATCCATCCTCTGCGTCCAGACTCACCCACGACTGAGGAAAATCAATCTTGAGGTAGATGTTCTTTCTCCTCGCTTTTCTTTCGGGATTTTGTGGATTGGATTTCTGTTAAGATGTTTGTTTCATAACATAGATGGGGAAACATAAGGAGACTTTAGAACTGTGCCTGTCTTCTCTCCTCCATCTTGGATGGAGTTGCAAAAGGTAAATGAAGAAAATTCCTCTCTAAAAAAAATGTAATCTGTGGAAACTAATGACTTCATGAGACAGCAGGAGTCTGCTAAACAAAACCAAAAAATGGAAAAAAAATAGAAGAAAAGCTAAAATACCTCATCAGCAAAACCACTGAACTAGAGAGTAGATCAAGGAAGGGCAAACTGAGAAATATTGTACTTCCTGAAAACACTGAAGAGGGAAAAAAAAAAGCCTGGACTTAATATCACAGGATCTAGTGATAGAAAATTACCTTGATATCATGAAACCAGAAGGCAAAGTAGTTATTGAAAGAATAAATCAATTCTCTCCAGAAAGAGATCACAAAAAGGAAAACACCAAGGAATGTTGTGGCCAAATTACAGAACTATCAGATAAAAGAGAACTGCAAGGACCAGAAAGAAACAATTTAAAAACCAAGAAGACACAGTAAGGATTACACAGTATCTGACTGCATCAAAATTAAGGGATCAAAGGGCCTAGAAGGAGATATTCTGAAGAGCAAGGGAGCTTGGAATACAGCCAAGAATCCACTATTCTGCATAGCTGAGCCTTCTTTTTCAGGGGAAAAGATGGACATTAACAAAATGGAAGAATTCCAAAATTCCTGATGAAAAGAGCAGAGCTAAATAGAAAATTTGGATGGCAAACAGGAGGTTTAAGAGAAACCATGAAAAGGCAAAAAAAGAAAAAAGAAAAAGGGGGTAAAGAAAAAATACTGCTATATAATAAGTTGAAACTGGCTATATCCCAGAATGGGAAAAAGATTCTCATAACCCTTGAGAATTGTAACTCTAACAGAGAGAATATACCTAGCTAGAAAGGATGGACACTCATGACTTACCAATGAGACTGCTATCCAATGGGAAGAAACTGTCTATAACCCTACTTGGGAGAAAAAAATCTAATAACTCTCAAGAATTGTAACTCTATCAAATAGAATGTATTTAGCTAGAAGTGATGGATACTAAGGATTTTTCATGACTCAGAATGATTTAAAAACACCTCCTCCTTATACAAGGGGACAGAAAGGGGGGAATTGAATGGGGTAAATCTCATTACATTAGGAGGTACAAAAGACCTATGGTAATAAAGGGGGAACAGGGAAGAGTTGAGAAACACATGAATCTTCTTCTCATCAGACTTGGCCTAAAGTTAACTTACACACAGACTCAGTTAACTTGTAAAATATCTAACCTTTCCAGTATTAAAAGGGGAAAAGGGGAGGGGGGACGGAGAAAGGGAAGGGGAGAAAAAGGGAAACTAAAAAAGGGAAGGAAAGGAAAAAGGGAAAGGGGAATGAAAGGGGCGGGGGGGGGTGCATATAGGAGGGCAAACACACTGAAGGATGTAGTATTCAGAAAGAAAATACTGGGGAATACAGATAAGGGGGGAAGGGAAAAATAAGAACAAAGGAAAGATAGCATGGAGGGAAATAAAGAGTTAGTAATTATAACTTTGAATGGGAATGGGATGAACACCCCTTTAAAATGTAAGTGAATATCAGAGTAGATTAAAAGATAGAATCCTACAATATGCTGCTTACAAGAAATTCATTTGAAACAGATAGATACTTATAGAGTAAAGGTAAAAGGTTGGAGCAAAATATTTTGCTTCACCTGAAGTGAAAAAAGCAGGGGTAACAAACCTTATCTCAGATAAAGCAGCTGCAAAAATAGATAGCATTAAAAGAGATAAGGAAGGAAACTATATCCCCCTAAAAGCTACCATAGATATAAAGTGATTTCAATACTGAATATATATGCACCCAATGGGATAACATCTAAATTATTAGAGGATAAGCTCAAAGCACTACAGGAAAACATAGGAAAAATTCTGCTAGTGGAAGACCTCAACCTCCCACTCTCAGATCTAGAGAAATTTAATCATAAAATAAACAAGAAAGAAGTTAAGGAGGTAAATAGAATGTTAACAAAACTAGATATGACAGACTTTTGGAAGTAAATGAATGGGGATAGAAAGTAATATACCCTTTTTTCTGTAGCACATGCAGAAAATTGATCATGTACTAGGGCATAAAAACCTAATGATCAGCTGCAGAAAAGCAAAATAGTAAATATGTCTTTCTCAGATCACAATACAATAAAAGTCATATGCAATATTGGGTCAGGGAGATATAGACCCAGAACTAATTGGAAACTGAATAACCTCATTTTAAAGAATGAGTGGATCAAATAACAAATAATAGAAAGAATTAATTATTTTTATCCTAGATAATGATAATAATGAAACAACATATCAAAACCTATGGGATTCACCCAAAGCGGCTGTCAGGGGATATATTATATCATTAAATGCTTATATGAATAATTAGAGAAAGAGGAAATCATTAAACTAAATATGCAACTAAAAAATAGAGAAAGAACAAATTAAAAATCCCCAATTAAATACCAAATTAGTAATTCTAAAAATTAAAGGAGAAATTAATAAAAGCAAAAGCAAAAAAAAAACTACTGAATTAAAAATAAAACCAAAAGCTTGTTTTATGAAAATACCAATAAAATTGAGAAACCACTGGTCAATTTGATTAAGAAAAAGAAAGAAGAAAACCAGACTGCTAGTATCATAAATGAAAAAGTTGAAGTCACCATCACTGAGGAGTAAATTAAAGTAAAAATTTGGAATTATTTTGTTCAACTCTGTGCCAATAAATTTGACAATCTAAGGGGAATGGATGGATATTTACAAAAATATAAATTGCCAAGGTTAAATGAAGAGGAGATTAAATACATAAACAACCCTACCTCAGAAAAAGAAATTCAACAAGCCATCATTAAACTCCCCCAGAAAAACCATCCAGGGCCTGATGGATTCACTAGTGAATTCTACCAAACATTTAAGGAACAATTGATTCCAGTTCTATATAAATTCTTTGGAAAAATAGGGGAAGAAGAACCTCTACCTAACTCTTTTTGTGAAACCATCATGGTGCTGATACCTAAACTAGGAAGAGTTAAAATAGATAATGAAAATTATACACCTATCTCCCTGATGAATATAGATGCAAAAATCTTAAATAAAATCTTAGCAAAAGATTACAATAAGTTATTACTAGGATAATATATTTTGACTGAGTACGAGTCATTCCAGGAATGCAGGGTTGTTTCAATATTAGGGAAAACTGTTAGTATAATCAATTATATCAACAAAAAAACCTATCAGAAATTATATGATCATATCAATAGATTCTGAAAAAAGATTTTTGACAAATTACAGCACCCATTCCTACTAAAAACACTAGAGTGTAGGAATAAATGGACTGTTTATTAGAATAATAAGCAATATCTATCTGAAACTATAAACATGCATTATATTCAATGGGGAGAGGCTAGAGGCATTCCCAATAAGATTAGGGGTGAAATAAGGGTGCCAATTATCACCAATACTATTCAATATCATATTAGAAATGTTAGCTTCAGCAATTAGAGAAGTAAAAGAAATTGAAGGAATTAGAATTGTTAAGGAAAAAATAAAACTCTAACTCTTCTATAACTTCCATAACTTGCACAGATGACATGATGGTATACCTAGAGTATCCCAAGAAATCATCCAAAAAACTGCTGGGAACAATTAGCAATTTTAATAAAGTGGCTGGATATAAAATCAACCTTCATAAAGATTCAACTTTTCTATATATGACTAGCAAAATACAGCAGGAAGAGCTAGAAATCAAAATCCCATTCAACGTAACCTCAGACAGTATAAAATATCTAGGAGTCTCTCTGATGAGGCAGACTCAAAAATTTTTTGAAAACAATTACAAAATATTTCTCAAACTAATAATATCAGATTTAAATAGCAGGGAAAATATCAACTGTTCATGGATAGGTCAAGCTAATTTAATAAAATGATAATTCTACCATAGTTAAACTACTTGTTTAATGCCCTATCAATCAAAATTCCAAAACAATACTTTGGTGAATTAGAAAAAGTTGTAAATAAATTTATATAAAGAATTAAAAAGTCAAAAATTTCCAGGGATTCAATGAAAAAAAAAAGTTCAAAACATGGCAGCTTAGCCTTGCAAGATCTAAAATTATATTATAAAGCATCAGTCATCATAACTGTCTAGTTTTGGCTAAGAAATAGTGATGGATCAGTGGAATAGACTAGGTGCAATAGCAGGAAATGATTATAGTAATCTACTTTTTGATAAACCCCCAAATTCCAGCTATTGGGATAAAAATTCTCTCTTTCATAAAATTTGTTGGGAAAATTGTAAGTTAGTTTGGAAGAAACATGAATTAGACCAACACCTCACACCCTATCCCAAGATAAGATCAAAATGGATATAGGATTTAGGCATAAAAAACAATATTAAAAGTAAATTGGAAGATCAAGAAATAGTTTACCTGTCAGACCTATGGAAAGGAAAGCAGTTTATGACCAAGGAAGAGATGGAGAACATCTTTCAAAAGAAACTAGATAATTTTTAATATATTAAATTAAAAAGCTTTGCAAAGACAAAACTGCTGTAACCAAGATCAAAACAAATGTAGTGAACTGGGCAATCAATCTTTACAACTAATGTTTCTGACAAAGGACTCATTTTTAAAATATACAGAGAAATGAGTCATATTTTTTTTAAAAAAGCTATTCCCCAATTGACAAATGATCAAAGGATATGCAAAGGCAATTTATAGATGAGGAGATCAAAGCAATCAATAGTCATATGAAAAATTTCTCTGAATTATTACTTATTAGGGAAATGCAAATTAAAGCTTCTCTGAGGTACCACCTCCCACCTCTCAGACTGGCCAATATGTCCAGAAAAGATAATCATCATTTTTGGAAGGGATGTGAGAAATCTGGGAAATTGTTGGTGGATCTGTGAACTCATCCAGCCTTTCTGGAGAGAAATTTGGAATTATGCCCAGAGACAACAAAAATATGCATATCCTTTGATCCAACAATACCACTACTGGGTCTTTACCCTGTAGAGATGATGAAAAGGGGCAAAACCATCACTTGTACAAAAATATTCATAGCAGCCCTGTTTGTGTTGGCAAAGAATTGAAAATCAAGGAAATGTCCTTCAATTGGGGAATGACTTAGCAGACTGTGCTATATGTATGTCATGGATCACTATTATTCTACTAGAAACCAGGAGGGTTGGGAATTCAGGGAAGCCTAGAGTGATTTGCAAGAACTGATGCTGAGCAAGATGAGTAGAACCAAAAATCACTGTACATCCTAACAGCAACATGGGGGCATGATCAATCTTCATGGACTCACTCATTCCATCAGTGCAACAATTAGGGATAATTTGGGGTTGTTTGAAGTGGAGAATACCATCTGCATCCAGAGATACAACTTTGGAATTTGAACAAAGAACAAGTTCTATTACCTTAAATTTAGAAAAAAAACCTGATATCTTATTGTCTGATCCTGTTATGTCTTATACTTTATGTTTCTTCCTTAAGGATATGATTCCTCTCTTATCACACTCAGTTTGGAATAATGTATACCATGGAAATAATGTAAAGACTGACAAATTGCCTTTTGCTGGGGGTAGGGGGAGAGAAGTAAGATTAGGGGGAAAATTTTAAAATGCAAAATAAATAATTTTTTTTAAAAAGAAAAGAAAAGGCACAGAAAAAAGAAATGATCTCTCCTCTTTATTCTGATCAAGCTATTTTATTTGAGCATATAAAGATCACTGTATTAAGTTCTTGAAGGAACTTCATAGATCGATTACTTCATTACCCAAACATTATAGAGGAGGAAACTTTGATAACAACTACTTTCTTCTTAAGGCTTTGTAATTATTTCCTCTGCACTAAAAAGTGTCTTCTAGTGGAAGTATGATTCAGTGAAGAGTGTTAGGTTTAGAATCAGTCAACCTGCCAATTAAATGCCTGTATGACAATATTTAGCAAATAATAGTATAGTTCTTGTGAGGAATGTAGGGCATTGTGGGTCTTCACAGGGTGAAGAGAGGTCCCTAGGGAATCCATTACAAAGGGGGAATGGGAATGGTCCCAGGAAATAACAGAATTGGGGTAATTTTCCTAATCCCATTCCAGAGATGACAAATACAAGATTAGAAGAACCCAGTCTTCAACCATCAAGAGTGACCTAGAGATTTTGACCTAATGCAATTGAGTTTGCACAATTAGGTAATTTAAAATCATCCCACACACCCCCTGTGACAATTGGTGTTCATGAACATAGCATATTTCCTATGATGTGGGGGGGGAATCATATTAGTGACAAGTCATGGGATGGGTGGTCCTCTTACATTGTAACTCATACCCTGAGAGCCTATGAAAATCCAAAAGAGAGGGGAGAGTTTCTGGAGACTATGAATTATCTGATGTTCAAATACTATCTCGTGCCTCATCCTTGTAAGGTACCCATATCCTGCAGAATTCATGAATAAAATCTATAATTTTCTCACTCTAGCATGTTTTTCTTTCATTCATTTATAACAGTTCTGCTCCTCAGTTTCCTCATATATTAAAAGGAGGATGTCCTACTTTATGACATCTAATTTACCATAACCCCATCATGTTTTCAAACATGTACATGTCTTTGCTAATCTATTATGTCATTGATCATCTTCAGAAAAAAGATGAAAAGTGAACCATCAAATGAAACTCTTTACAGCATATATTACACTTTCTTCACATTAAGATTTTCTTAAAATTTTGTACATAGTAGGAATTGGTGAATGTTCAATTCAATTACTAAGGTGCAGGCATAGTAGGATAGATAAATTCCCAAGAGAGATACAAAAAGGACCCCCCCAAACAGTAGCTGAATGATAAGCTTAAAAAAGTGTCAACCAAAAGTAAAAAGAGAAATAGGATTTAATGAAGCATTAAAAATACTAGTTAAGGCCTTGTGTTGCAGCTGTAGAACTAATAGTGACAGACAGATGGCAATTGTCTCTGATTGCAGCATAAAGTGGGCTGCTTTTGGTTGTGCTGACTACACCACCAATATTACTCTTTAGACCATCATAACTGATCACCAACCGCTTGTTAACAACTTGCCATAATATCTTCCCTGCCTTCAACTTTCATTTCCATTCTTATTTTACAATAATCCCTACTGTATACACCCAATTTTAATCAAAGCGAACTGCCAGATATTCTCTGAAGTCACTATTCCATTTGTAGCCTCCATGCATTAACTCACATTTGCCAATGGCCTATGATACAATCAGACCTCATCTTAAGTTGTGGGAATTCCTATCTTCCTTGAAAGAAAAATATGAGTGAATTTTCTGTTAGTTTTCTTGGATGAAAACGACCCTTTTCCTCAGGTTCTTCCAGATAATTTTTCATTCATTTTTTTTTTTTTGGCAAGGCACTGGAGTTAAGTGGGTTGCCCAAGGCCACACAACCAGGTAAATTATTCAGTGTCTGAGGACAGATTTTAATTCAGGTACTCCTGACTCCAGGGCCAGTGCTCTATCCACTGGCCACCTAGCTGACCCCCCACCCCCACCCCAGATAACTTTTCCTGGATATATTTTTCCTGTCCCAATCAAGATTTCTTTTGGGTTAATGATTTTCTGTTGATCCCACTCCCCCCCCCAAGGAGAAAATAAACTATTAAAATTTTCATCCTTGGGGGCATTTGTGGTGCAGTGTGAGCTTGGGCAACTCACTTAATCCCATTTTTTTGCAAAAAAAAAATTATCTTTGTAATGCAGAACTTTGCACAGAATAGTTGTCTAACATTGGTTGATTTGAATTAAATTCCCTTCTTGCTTTAAGAGAGATTAAACAAAGCATCCTCAGAGTGCATTACATTGTTATAACATTATGTCTTCCCCACCCCCAAACCCCATCCCAGGTCTCAGTTTGTCCAAGGAAACACCCATTCAGTGACTAAGGGTTAAGTAGGATTTGAGACAAAAGAGGAATGAACAATGGATGAACAATAACATTGTGCCATTTGTTAGAGGATATTATTACAGTGGGGGGGGGGGGGAACTCCCCAAACTTTGCACTTATGTTTTTAATCATACACTAACAGTTTATTAAGTTTCTCATATTGAAAGGAAAATAATTATGAGCTACCAATATAGATAACACAGTTAATCTATTAATTAAAAAATTGCCTTAAATTTTCTAGAAAAATTGATCATTGAATAAAAAGGAATGAAATTAAAACACAGTACTTCCCTCTCATATTTTAACTCCAAAGAATTGATGTTACCACAAGAAGTTAAAGAAAAATTAGAAAGCATACATTTACCCAAAACAAAGTGTGATAAGACAGATGCAATGGTGCTAGAAAGACAATTTCAAATTCCTCCAGGAAACAGTGAGAATATCAACTGCATTTAGAATCTCATATTTAGTATTTTTCCAGCTGTGTCAATTCAAGGGATGATCATGAACTCCATAACTACATAAATGATCTAGTCTAAATAGACCTAACAAATAAGCCCTGTCATTTCAAATCCTTTAAAACAATAAAAGCTTATAGGATTCAATCCTTGAAAAAATTAGATGGTTTCTCCTGCATATAAGGACATACAATGTGGGATACCTGTCAAATATTGTTCAATTTTATTAACTGCAGCAGTGGGGAGCAGAACAAGGCTTGTTAAAAAGAAAATCAGAAGAAATTGAGGTTGCTTCTCATATAACTATTTTGATATCTCTGGTTCAAAACTTATGTCCATAATTTTTTTTTGACATTATGCAGGTATTTTGAATCTTGTTCATTAAGTCTGATTATTGGATATAATTCCAATATTCAGAAGTTATTTAAAGGTATAAACCACAGAAAGCTATCTTTTCTCTAGATCAAGGAATTCTAAAACAAATGGAATTGTAATCATAGCTGCATCCTGGGAATGTGTTATTATGCCATTAGATATCTGGAAAGTTTTCATATGGAGCTAAATATAATCAAGTGACAAATATCTTCAAAGAATAGCAATATTAGAGCTCTCTTTAGCTGATACAAAGGAATCCACTGGAAGGACATAAATTAAAAAGTAAAATTCATTCAATCAATCAATCAACCATTTTGTCAATATGAACCTAGATATTTAATTTGAGTTTTTATTCCTGTTGAATGGATCAGAGACACATAGACTTTACCAAATGTGTCTTACCCCACCAGCAGCAAGTATTAGCAATTCACAGATAAAGCTTGCACATTTCCAAGGGAAAACAACAACTACAGCAACAAAAACAAAACAGAAACTTGAAGGAAAATTTGCATTGAATGCTGTTTTACTCACTTCAATGAATTTAGGCAACTGCCAGTCTTTGTATTCCTGACTAAACAACTCCTAAGCAATTGACCAAAAGCTACAATAAGCAGGCAAACAAGTGCAAGGGTGGGGGTCTAATGAATCAGATGATGAATCAGCCCCTCCCTAATTAATGTAATTTATAAGATACCATGCTTCCTGAAACTTTTAACAGAGAAAAACACTTCCATTCAATCAACTGCATTAAAGTAAATGCAAAAAAAAATTTTAATAATTTGAGACATTAGAAATGCTTTAAGACTTAAATTATACCTCTCACAACCTATGCCAAAATAAGGTCAAAATGAGAATAGAATTCAGACATAAAGGGTGACACTATAGATAAATTAATAGACCAAGAAACACTCTATCAGATCTAAGGAAAGGGGAGAATTTATGATCAAGCAAAAATTCTGGTACATTATAAATTTAAAAGTGAATGACTTTGACTGTATTAAATTAAAAAAAGGCTTTGCACTAATAAAAACAATGCCGCCAAAATTAGAAGAAAAGCAGGATACCGGCAAACAATCAACACAGCTATGAGCTCTGGTAAGTCTCATTTCTAAAATATACAAAGAATTGCATCAAATCTATAAGGTTACAAGTCATTCCCCAGTTCATAAATGGTCAAAGGATATGAATAGACTTGTAATCTTGAAAATTAAAACAACTCTGAGGTATCACTTCACACCTATCAGATTGCTTAAGATGACAGAAAGGAAAAATGATCAATATTAGAGAGGTTGTGGGAGGACTGGGACATTGATGCATTGCTGGTGGAGTTGCCAATGGATCCAACCCTTCTGGAGAGCAATATGGAACTATGCCCAAAGAGTAATATGGAACTATGCTCAAAGAGCAAAAAATTTCCCCAGCAATTCAAATACTAGGCCTACATGCAGAAGAAATCATAAAACATCCGGAAAATCCCACATATACTAAAATATTCATAGCAGCTCTCTTTGTAGTGGCAAATAATTGGAAATTGAGATGTCTATCAATTGGGGAATGGCTGAAGAAGTTATGATACATGAATACTATGGAATATTATTGTTCTATAAGAAATTAGACTCTAGAGAACCATGAAATCAATTATAGGATCTGATGTTAAGCAAAGGGAGCAGAATCAAGAAAACATTCTACAAATTAGCAATAACATTATGAGTTGATCAGCCTTGATGGATGAGTTCCTCTTAGGAATTTAGAGAGCTAGGACAACCCTATTGAACCAGTTCTAGACATTGCTATCTCTATACTTAGGAAGAAAAACAAAGCAAAACAAAAACAAAAACAAACAAAAATCAATCAGAATCTGGTAAGCACTACATTCACTTTTTTTAAAATTCTCTTATGTATTTCTTTCCCTTAATCCTAATTCTTCATACCAAAAGTGACATTTATAAACATGTTTAGCACAAATGTGTATGTAAAATATTAACCTGACTATTCTTCACTGAGAGGAAGGTTTTGGAAAGGGAGGGTAGAAAACATTATGTAACTTAAAAATATACATATGCATTGGATGAATGTTGAAAAACTTTGATAGCATGTGTTTGGAAAAAAATTTAATTAAAAAAATAAAATAAAGTATTGAAGATTTACTGGCCAGAACATAATTAAAATAAAATTTAAAAAAAATCTTAAAGTTTAATTTACTTGTTGAAATGAGATGAAGTACTAAAGTCAGTCGAATCCCATAGTGCTTGGATAAGAACAGAAAACTGGTATACAATAGAATTCAAGACAGTTGAGTTCAAGCTGGTGTAGAATAGAGATCAAGTCATGTGGTCCATTCTGCAGATGTTCTATTCAACCAAAACAACCACTGCACATTCAGGAGTTGAATTTGCAAAATGTGCATTCATATAAAGCAAAGATTGTATTTGAGTCTCAGGATCACCTGATGGTGGAGTAGTTAAAATTACCTTGAAAAATAATCCTGGGGGAAGGTATATAAAAAAAAAAATCTATATTTAAGGATGTCTAGGTGGCACAGTGAAAAGAGCACCAGCCCTGGAGGCAGGAGTAACTGAGTTCCAAATCCAGCCTCAGACACTTAATAGTTACCTAGTTGTGTGGCCTTGGGCAAGCTACTTAACCCCATTGCCTTTCAAATATATAAAACATATATATATACATATATATACTTCCCCCATCCAAACATGTCAGATCAGAGGATTATTTTATAAACATTGAAATGTCAGAATATTGTTACTTTCCTTTGACACTTTATCATTGCCTTTGGAAGAGGAGTAGCATCTTCATTGGGAGACTAGGACAAATTAAACATGAGAAAGACAGTTTTAGGATTCTGCAAAGAGAATAACAGAAAACTACAACATACCTAAGAACTACAGGTCAACACCTCAAAAGGGAGAAAGGGACTTCTGAACACCAGGGTCTGTGAGTGTCCCTTTTTTATTGAATAGGTATATATCTAAGTTTCCCTCCAACTATGAAATGGGGAGATTATGACTTGTTTGGAGAGTTAGCAATGATATTTGTGATATCATTGCTAATTAATGTCTCTTTTATAAAAACTAATTGATATAAATTAGTTAAACTTGTTAGGGAAATGTTAACTGGGACTTGAGTTTTGGGAGAGCATGCCAAATTGAGGTTTGAGTATTAACAAAATCACCCCTAGGCACTCAATATTTTCCTATATGGGCTTTGAGATACTGGACTGCTAATTCAAGTGGATATTGGGCCAATGTTTTCAATACTTTGTATAACACAAACGAGAAATCTAGATATTGACAGCTGAAAACTGCAAAGCCAAACTAGAATTTTGGTCATAGTAATTTTTGTCTTAGAAGTTTCTTTTTCCCCTTATTTAGAAAAAGAGGCAAGGAAGATGAGAACATACTTGGCTTTAATTTGTTTAAAATTTTGCACAGCCAGCTATTTTTATCTCACTGCAAATAGTCTGTTAAAGGTCACTAATTTCTAGGGTAAGAAAGGATTAGGAAAAGGAAATTATGCAAATGTCCTCAATTAATATGAATACTATACAAATATTACATTTATCTCCTATTAGCTGAGTTAGCCAGTCATTGATTACTTTCCTACTCAGCAACTTGGAGAATTTTTTTTTCAGATTGCTTCATATTTTTTCTTCAGTGTAAAGGGAGAAGGATGAGAATTTTTCAAAAGTTCAATAGAAATAATATGAAAAGTATTATATTAAATTTTGAATTGTTTTATTACATTTTACTTCACTTTCAGTTGCATTTAACATTACTCACTATTTTCAATATATAGTATAAATTAAGGAATCATAAATTTAGAACTAGAAGGGTTGTTAAGGTTCAAGTCAAATACGTGCATTTTATAAATGAATAAATTGAGAACATGAGAAGAGGTTAAGTAACTTGCATGAGATCTTCCAGGCCTTGAGAGCTTATTTCCACTATATTATGAATTTTATTGACAGGAATAAAGTTGTTATTAAGTATAATTCCTATTCCCCAGAATCTTACCATGTAGCAGAGAATGAAGATTGAGAAAAATAGATTTTCATAAATATGCATATAAATTATATGTCATATACATATGACATTTAAATTTTGCTTTATATTAGTTATTCTCCCAGCTTTCCTGCCTCTTCTTACTCCACTTATTAGCTTTGTCATACTAATGATTATATTTCATTCTCATTATAATCTAGTCTAGCATACCTTTCAGTTATTAGTATTTCAACAAATATTTTAAGTGAATATCTCTCTCTATGTATATATATTTCTCTTTATGTCTCTATTTAATATACCTATACATATAATTACACACATATATTGGTATATGCATACTTTTTCTCACACATGCATGAATGTATTCACACATGCATATATTTAAACATAATACACACACACACACACACACACACACACACACACATATATATGTATATATACACATTTCACACATCTTCGTTTGACCTTACATTCAGTTCTTCATTTCTCTGAGGGTGGATCTTTTTCCACTAAGCCAGACTGGTTTTCACTTTCTAACCCCACCCCACCCCCACAACCTCCCCAAACACATATAAATATGGATGAAGTGCCTATATTGCAATTACCTGAGATTTGTTCAGAGCCCTGTAAGACAAATGGGTCTTCTTATGCTGTGTCTAAATCAACTGCTTACAATCATGACAAACATGAAGAAACTGCAAACTTGAACTCAAATCTTCCTGCCTAAAGGTCAGGAATACACTAAACCCAAAGATGCACATATATGTAAATGTTAATGAATGTAAAGATAAACTGATTCCCTTACAGTTATACCCATATGTATATTTACGTCTATTTTTATGTATATAATCTACATTTATATCTATCTTTAAGAATTCAAGACACACTGAGTTGTCTGACTTCTTTTGGGAGAGGTAAAGATTTATAGGGAAAGAGGAAGAATAAGTAATTTAGGAATAAATGAGAATATAAATTCTAAATTGTATACTTTTCTCTAGGGTTCCAACATAAAAATGGAGGATGCTACCCTCTCTAGAATAAGACTGAGAAAATTCCAATAGCAGTCTGAAGATTCCCTAGATAGAACTAGGGGAAAGATCCAGAGTCAATCAGGATGAATGATTCAATAAATCAGACAGAGATAGTAGATGGAACATGATTCTTGAAATGGAGTTCAGATGTGAGAGGCATTGTCTAGCCCATGATTAAGAACAAATCAGGGAGGACAAGGAATAAATCATGCCCTAGAGGCAGGGTAAAGGATATTTGATACAGTGAGAGAAAATAGCATTCAATAGAATTACTTCACTTTCCTGTAGTCAGATTTTTATTTTTTTTCAGAAATATCAATATTCATATACCTTCTAGTTCCTCTAAATGAGTCATGACTAACCATATAATACCTGATTTTTCTACATAGCAACAACTTTCTTTAAAGCCTAGAATCTATTTGGAAGAATTAATGTTTGTTTAATTGGGTATAGGTACTTCTTCTTTGGAGAGATGTGAAGGAGAAAATAACAAAATGACAATGCCATATACTTAGTAGATTTTTAGTTGTATCTGTAATTTTCTTCCTGATTAAGAATATTAGATCTATGAAAGAAAGTATTGTAACTGAGTCAAATTATTTGGGGACAGGGGATATAAAATACTTTGTCTTCTCAGGATGTGGCTCCAGGAGAACGGGCAGTATATTCACTTTAGAGTCCAATCTGTGTTCTTCATATATGGTATACCTTCCTAGAAAAAGGAAAAGTTTGAGGAAAAAATGGTTGATGGGGAGAGTATGGTGATGGAAGAGGGAAGTCTATAGAAGAGAGTCCATGGAATTGAAACATAAAGTAGCATCCTCCAGGAGGCAAAAAAGAGAGCATAGAAAGTTTTACTAAATGTCACAGACCATAAGAGGAGTAAAGTAAGGATAATAAGACAGAATACTGCTAAGAAAAGAAAATACACTCTTCTCCACCAATTTTGAAACTTTAGGTGACTAAGTTGCAGTCAGCTCATTGATTACACCTCTGAAGAGAAGGGAGAGTAGAGATCTGTCTGTAACAAACTTTACTGAATAAGTACAGCATGGAAAACTACACAAATAGGGGCGGCTAGGTGGCATAGTGGATAAAGCACCAGCCCTGGAGTCAGGAGTACCTGGGCTCAAATCAGGTCTCAGACACTTAATAATTACCTAGCTGTATGGCCTTGGGCAAGCCACTTAACCTCATTTGCCTTGCAAAAACCTAAAAAACAAAACAAAAAAAAAGAAAACTACACAAGTGATACAATCTGGGGTGGAGCCAAGATGGCTGTGTGAGGGCAGCATTTCCCAGGAACTCTGAATCCCCAAACCCCCAAAAAACAAAGAATGGCTTTAGCCAAAATTTAGCAGGCCAGCCCAACACAGCCCAGAGATCACCAGCAATAGCTTGAAGGGGTGGTGAGAGAACTCTGCTCCACCACAATGAGTGTGGAGTGAGAAGCATGACTGCAGACCCTGCAGCAAGAACCAGGAGAAAGCAGCCTGAATCTCCAGAGAAGGTAAGGGAAGTCTGCAGAGATTTCTCTGCTCTCCCTGGGGTAGGTCTCTGTGGTTTGCCTACACTCAGATATTGCAGTTTGGGCTTCCATACTAAATAACCAAGCTGGATCTCTCTTTATAGCCCCAGGGCAAAGGGTAGTGCTGTGGTCATCTACATATCAAAGCACAGACTTAGGGAGAGCATAAGACCTTGGAGGAATAAAGGTTCCAGTGGGGTGTCCCTCCCAAAAAAAGCCCCAAAGCCTTCCAAGTGCTGTAATTTAGTCTTGGGCTGAGAAAATGAGTAAACAACAGAAAAAGAAGGATCTGACCATAGGGAATTACTTTAGTCCCATGGAAGATGAAAACATATACTCAGATGACCACAAAATTGAAGCTTCCATATCCAAAATCTCCAAGAGAAATAGAAAATGGGATCAGACTATGGATGAGCTCAAAAAAAGACTTTGAAAAGCAATTAAGCAAGGTGGAGTTAAAAATGGGAGGAGAAATGAGAGCAATACAGAAAAATCTTGAAAACCAAATCAAAAGCTTGGTTAAAGATATACAAAAAGCTACTGAAGAAAATAATATGTTAAAAACCAGTTTAGGCCTAATGGAAAAAGCAGAAACAAAAGGCAAATGAGAAGAATGCCTTAAAAAGCAGAATTGGTCAGCTGGAAAAGGAGATAAAAAAGTTCTCTGAAGAAAATAATTCCTTCAAATGAAGAATGGAACTAAAGGAAGCTGATGACTTTGCAAGAAAGCAGGAAGAAATAAAACTCTGCCAAAAAAAGCCTAAAATTAGAAGAAAATGTGAAATATATGATTGGACAAAGAACTTACCCCAAAAACAGATCCAGAAGAAATAATTTAAAAATTATTGGGTTATTGGAAAGCCACGACCCGGAGAAGAGCCAAGACTTCATTTTTCAAGTAATAATACAGCAAAATTGCCCTGAGATCCTAGATGCTCAGGGTAAAACAGAAATCAAGAGAATTTACCAGTCACCCCCTGAAAAAGATCCCAAAAGAAAAACTTTCAGCAATATTATAGCCAAATTCCCAAACTCCCAAATCCAAGAGAAAATTTTAAAACTTGCCATATACAAACAATTCAACTACGGAGGCTCCATAATCAGGATTACACAGGATCTGGCAATATCTACATTAAGAGGTTGTAGGGATTGGAATATGATATTCCTGAAGGAAAAAGATCTTGGTTTATGACCACTACTCAGCAAAACTGAACATCATCTTTCAGGAGAAAAGATGAACTTTCAGTGAAACAGGGGACTTTCAGACTTTCTTATTGAGATGACCAGTGTTGAACAGAAAGTTTGATCTCCAAGTACAGGACTCTGGTGAACCATAGAGGGAGTGGAAGAGAGGGAGTAACTATGAAGAACTTGATGGTGTTGAACTGTTTGTATTACTGCACAGGAAGAAGATATGGATAACTCATAAGAACTTTCTCATTTATAAGAGCTGCTAGAAGGAGCATATATAGACAGGACATAAGAAGAAGCAGAATACAATGTTATGATGTGGTAAAGGAATGGAGTCAATGGGTAATGGGGGAAAGTACTGGGAGAAAGAAAAAGGAGATAAAGAAGAAGTTGAGAGATTTCACATAAAAGTCAAGAAACAGCTTTTACAATGGAGTGGAGGACAGGTAAGGCAAGGAGGAATCAGTGAGCCTTCATTCTCATCAGAAATGGCTCAGGGAGGAAATAACATACACACTTAATAGGGTGAGGAAATCTGTCTTGCCCTGGAGAAGGATGGGAGGAAAGTGATGGGAATGGGGGTGGGATAGGTGATAGAAGGGAGGGAAGATGGAGGGAGAGCGTACTCAGATTCAAGACACCTTTGGACAGGGCCAGGATGAAAGGAGAGAGAGAAGAAAATAAATGAGAGTGGGGAGAAATAGAGTGGAGGTACAGCTAGTAATAGCAACTGAGGGGAAAAATATTGAAGCAACTTCTCTGGTGGACTTATTATAAAGAAAGCAACTCATCCCAGAGACAGAGCTGTTGAAATCTGAACACAGACTGAAGTACATTTTTCTCTTTCTCTCTCTATTCTTGAGGTTTCTCATCTTCTTAGGGGAGGGGTTTATGTTTATTCTTATATTTACTCTTATAACATTCAATTTACATCAATGTATGGCATGGAAACAACATAGAGACTGTCAGACATCCTTCTGTGGGGGAGGGGGGAAGGGAAGAGGGGGGAAATTGTAAAATTCAGAGCCTTGCAAAAACTGATGGGTACATATTACTATTGTATATAATTGGAAAACAAATAAAAATGTTAAAATGTTAAAAAATAGCCAAAACACTACTCAAGTACCAATCATTACTTATTATATTGGGAACCAATAATATTTATGAAGATGGAGGAGAGTTTAATGGATAATTCCTTATCTTATAGTGAGTAACAATGCCTCACAACTAATGATTAAATGCAGTTGTGGACAGGGTCATTGTGTTAATATTAAGGGAGATAGAAAGGTTACTTAAAAAATGATGCCTGCCCTTATGGATCTCCAACTCTTTTAGAGGGATATGACATTAATACAGATAATTTATGGCACAAAATAACATGCAGTTACATAGATGAAATCAAAGTATAACTTGTGATCCAAGAGGAGTGGCATCATCGGAGTTCAGGGAAAGTGTCATAGATGAAGCTAGAGAGGAAATCAACAGAAAATGACAGGAAAGACACCAGGAATAGAGAACAGTTTGAGAAGAGACAACATTGAATAATTGCTCAGAGGGCAAAAGTATTTGACTGGACCATGAAATATAATGATGGTAGAGGTAAAGTGGGTGAGAAAAGGCACTAGACTGTGGAGAGCTATGACAAAACAAATCACTTTTCCAGTCTTAGTGCTGGCACTAAGCTTAATTCAGAGTGCTTCACCTTGAGATAAAAATTGAATTGATTAATATTTGTCCTCTGAAATGTGGTTGCATATTTTGTGCCATGTACATCTTTTGACTTCTTTGTTTTTGTTTGTTTGTTATATTATAATTTGAGGTTTCTAAGAATGGTCATTACTCCAAGGAGAGGCACAGATATAGCTCTTAAAGCCAGAATTTCCTTTCAGTCACTGTCACAGATAAAATATTGACTGTTGGAATGAAGAAGTAAAGTATTTCAAGAATCATTCAATTCACAAATTGAAACAGGCTTAGTCTATCAAAATGCAAAGGAAAATGTTGAGCAATAAAAAAAGAATGCCAACGCCAGACAAGTTATTACTAAAAAAACAGACAAATTTATCCTTAGAAAATGAACAAATAACTTTAGAGGGACTTGAAGGGGTTGTTATTGATTCCTCTACAGTGTGGTACATTGTCTTCTTATAAGTAACTTTTATTTAATTAATGAAACTCACTTTGGCTTTCAAGGCATACCAAAATTTTACCAAAAGAACTCCACATTAGACAGTAATATCTGGGTATGTATATGATGTATGTATGAGACTATAAAATATTCAACACCATTAGACCTCTGCCCCATTTCTTTTAATTCTAGTGCAGCCAGAAGATGTGCCATCATTGAGGTAATGATATAAAAATAAGACAACTTAATCACATAGATAGATAGAAAAATAGATAGAAAGAGTTAGAGATAGATATATAATTTCCCCAATTACATGTTAAAACAATTTCTAATAGCTTTTAAAGTTTTGAGTTGCAAATCCTATCCCTCCTTCCCTCTGCTACTCTTCCCTGAGAAAACAAGAAGTTATGCATTTGCAATAATGTAAAATACTTTCATAAAAGTAATTTTGTAAAAGGAAATGAATTTTAAAAAAGGGATGAAAGCAAAATGAAACATCATTCAGTCTGTATCCAGACTAAATCAGTTCTTTCTCAGGAGGAGGATAGTATGCTTCAATTCTTTGAGATTGTCTCGGATCATTTTATTTCTAAGAATAAGCCAATCAGAATTTTTCATCATATAGTATTCTTGTTACTGTGTAACAGTTCTTCATTTTGCATCAGTTTATGAAATTGTTCAAAGGATTTTGTAAAATTATTGTTTGTCTTTTCTAATAAGACAGCAATTCCATCATAATCATATACCGCAGCTTGTTTAGTCACTCCCCACTTGATGGGTATCCTTTTGATTTCCAGTTCTTAGATATCAGAAAAAGAGTGGCTATAAATTGTTTTGTACAAATAGATCCTTTCCCTTTTTTTTGATATCTTTGGGATATCAAACTAATAATGGTATTGTTGGGAAAAAGGGTATATATGCACAGTTTTAGAACCTTTGACCTTCAGAGAAGACAAACTATTCTAGAAATATAGAACTTCCCAAAAAGAGACAGAAATAATGCAATATCAATTTTCATCATGTTGTATATAATGAAAGATTTAAAAAAATAACCAAAAAATGAAGAAAAACTTGCTCTGATGAATTCGTAGCTTTGCAGTTTTTCTCCATTGAAAAATTCCCATCCAATATTGTATGTATCTCAATTGGTACATAGTGATTTGTGTGCTGTCTCCCTCATTGCAGTATTTTCTGATTTTCTTTGTATCCTTAGGACTTAGCAAATTGGTATATGGTAGACTCAATAAATGCTCAATTTAATGCCATTGCTTCAATTTATAACCATGTCACTTAAGAGAGAGATTAGGACATTTATATGTTACTTTTCTGCTCCAAGATTATTCTGCTACTGTAGTTAAGAAAGCTCTTTACTGATTGTCATTCCAGCATTGAGGATGGAGAATTTTCAGAATGGAAAAAATCAACCAGGATAGGTGAAATAAATTGAAAAATTATTTAAACAAAAAAAATATAAATATATTACATAGATCTAACTTACAAGCAGTTTTCTTTCTTTTTTTCACTGATAGACTTCATGAGATTTTATATCAAAACATGATTTTCTTCCATATTTCCCAGTCTGCTTCTCCCTTCCTTTATATACACTTTTAATCTGTACTTCTAACTCTATCTGTTATCCTATTCCAATGGGTAAAGTCCCAGTAGTAGCTAATTTAAGCAGAGGTCAATGACTTGTATTCCTTGAATTATCCTCATCATTCACAATTTTAATAAACTGTAACCATTGTGTAATAATCGATTGATTAGGTGGAGAGGTCATTCTGGAGATCAGATCCTGAGCCTATTGGGGAGTAGTTGGAAATATAAAACTAGATTTCATGTTATAAAGACATGAAAGCAATAATGGAAAGCCCACAAGTAATCTCTTTCTTAGGGAATGAAGTTCTTTTACTTTTGAAGATAGAGAGTTCAAAAACTGTTTGGTTTTTAAATCAGGGGATGGTTCCATGGGAGTGCTAGCTGATAGTGTCATCTAGTACTGTCTACAAAATTTGTTCTTCAAAAATACCTGCAAAGTCCCCCTATTTTTATTTATCATTTAAAATGTACAGATTTGTTCTATGAATTTGAATTGAATAGGTGGGCTTAATTTCTATACTAGAAAAAATAACATCTGATTTAATGCAATATGACATGAATTCATTGATCTACAATGTGCAATGCAATGTATTAGGCACCAGATATACAAATGTCAAATGAAAAAGAGACTTTCCCTGAAGGAACTTAACTTCTAATTTAAGAGGGAATAAAACATGATTTGACAAATCAAAGACCTTAATTCTTATAAAAAACTGAATTTTAAAAATCTATAAAAATCTGAATTTTAAAAACTTATTTTTGTTGATCATTTTTACTCTGAAATGATTTTTAACTGAAATTCATCAGGTGTCTTAGCTTTTTCAATAATTAAAAAGGCAATATCTATTTACTGAGTTATTAAATTCTTCCCACACTTCCTAAGGATATAACTATTTTCTTTTTTAAAAACACTGTTTAAAATCTGTTGGGAGAATGCCTTCTTCTAACTACATAGAAAGAACCATTAAATAATATAATGTTGGGAATTCTGTGGATATATGGATAGCTTTTGGTTGCTTTTTTCCATAGATTTGGGGATAACATTTCATTCACTACTTTCAAACTCTCACATTCTTAGAACGAAGATTTGAGAGCAAAAATATTTATGTTTAATTTTTTTTCTTCATGGCAGCTTTAAGAACAGTAAACAAACCAATTTTCAAAAGGCACAATTTATTACTAACATCGAATTATATGACTGTCATTGACCTTTAACATTATGTTTTGACTAAAAAAATGCCTAATGAGCTACTTAACTTTTAATTAAGTTGAAAGTCTAGTCTCTGTGTACTTCCTCTGGATTTTATTTATGAGATGATGGGATACATTTTAATATAATTTATTTTCCCTTTCCAATTATAAACATACTGAGAAAAAGATATCTATCTTTATTGGTGGTTACATAATATTGGATGAACTCAGGCCCCATGGGGAAAGGAACTCAGGAGAGCCTATTATCTATCAAGTGGTATCATGACTTAGACTGAAATGTCTCTTAGTTTTTTTTTTTCACTTGCTCACCAATTTTTTTATAACAAAATTGTTGTAGGCTGTTCCACTAGGTTTATTTGCCCAGGAAAATAAAATAAAATAAAACAAATCCATTGCTTATTCATCACCCCTTTCTCTAGGCTCACAATAGGTTATGCATGAGTGTTCCACTTTCTGCATACTGTGAAACCTCATTCTACAATCTTATTTGTCCATATAACAACACATATGGTACCTGACAAAGAAAAGTGCTTATTAAATGTTTGTTGACTTATGACAAATATCAATGTCTAGACATTGTCTATGATAAAATTGTTTATTGATAAATATCAATGTCTAGACATTTTCTATGCTATGGAATCAATGATGTCATAGAGATAAATAGAAACTACACATTGGTTGCACCAATAAAATCATTACTGCCAAAATTAGAAGGAAAGCAGAAAACTAGGAAAGAATCTTCACAATGTAGAGTTCTGATAAAGGTCTCTTTTCTAAAATATATAGAGCACTGCATCAAATTTATAAGGTTAAAAGTCATTCCCCAATTGATAATTGGTCAAAGGATATGAATAAAGGTCAGTTAGATGGCTTAGTGAATAGAGAGCACTGGCCCTGGAGTCGGAAGGAACTGAGTTCAAATTTCACCTCAGAGAGTTAATACTTATCTAATTGTATGTTCTTGGACAAGTCACTTAACTCCATTACTTTACAAAAATCAAACCAAACCAAAAACAAAAACAAAGGATATGAATAGACAACTTTCAAATGAAAAAATTAAAGCCATATATATATATATATATATATATATATATATATATATATATATTCATATGAAAAAACACTCCAAATCATTATTGATTAGAAAAATACAAATTAGAACAAGTGAGTTATCATATAACATCTATCAGATTGGCTAAGATGACATAAAGGAATCAATGTTGGAGAGGCTGTGGGTGGATTGGTACATTAATGCATTGCTGTGGAGTTGTGAACTGATACAGTCATTCTGGAGAGCAATATGAAACTATGCCCAAAGAGCAATAAAACTGTTTATACTCTTTGACCTAAAAATTCCAAATCTAGGCCTATAGTCCAGAAAAAAAATCATAAAGAAACCCCACATGTTCCAAATTATTCATAGAAGCTCTTTTTTTGTAGCAGCAAAGAATTGAAGATTGAGGGGATGTCCATCAATTGGGGAATGGTTAAACAAGTTATAGTACATTATGGAATACTATAGTTCTATAAGAAACCAAAGAAGGTTGGACTCTAGAGAAATATGTAATGAATTTTAGGGTCTGATACTGAATTAAAGGAGAAGAGCTAAAAGAATGGTGTACATTAACAACATTGTGAGATGATCAACCATATTAGACCGGCTATGGACAATTTTATCCCTATCCAGAGGAAGAAAAAACAAAACAAAGCAAAAAAAAAAATCCTTCAGAATCTGATGAACACTACATTTACTTTTTTTAAATAGCTCTTTTGTATTTCTTTCCTTTAATCCTAATAACTCATACTGAAAATGACTAATCTGTAAACAAGTTTAACAGAAATATTCACCTGACTATACCATGCTGAGGGGAGAGGGATGGGAAGGGAGAGTGGAAGGAACTTTTGTAACTTAAAAATATACATATGCATACATATTTTCAGAACTGAGGACACACAACCTCTTGATCTTCACTAACCTCTAGAGTAAGGCTTTATTTTCTTGGTCCAAAGATTAATAATACACACCCTAAACTACCTTTTTTTTTCACTTTCCAAGAAACACTAGTCCTCCAGTGTGAGACTTGGTCACTGCATGAAATACTGGTTTTGGAATGCAGGCCAGAATTGAGGGAGAGCTGGATAACAAATGCCAGGATTTTGAAAGAACAATATGAGACAGCTAATTATCTGAAAAGATAAAGGTGAATCTTATTCAGAAACTATTTTTCCCTAGATATTTTCAATTATTAATCTTGCAACACTCTATTATAATCAAACTGGATTGTTTTGTCTTTGTAGAACTGATTTTTTACCTTTTATGTCAATGCTTCCTAATAGATCTTCCCTTCTGCCTTGCTTGATATGCATTCTTTGTCCACCTTTGTTTCTTAGAATCCTTAATTCCCAACAGAGATCAATTAAATTATCACTTCTAATGAACAATCTTTCCTGTCATCCCCAGTTGCAAATATTGTACTCTCTCTCCCACAAATTGTTTTTTATTGATGTGTTTTTTGAATTCATCCAATAGAATTTAAGGTCCCTTTGGGCAGGTACTGAAATATTTATGTATCCTCAATCCACAATGCCTAGAATGTATAAAGCACTCAGAGTGTTGAGTTGTGTCAAAGATCATGTGAAATATTTGAATTATGTATCAGAGAAGCAAAAAGTAATTGGAAATTCCTGGATTTCATGTTTTACATATGATATAACCTCATTTTGTGCTTTGAAGATAGAGGTAAAACTATTTTTATTAATGTTTTTAAGAACATTGAGATCAAAAAACAGTAGAGAATTAAGTGAACAGAAACAAGAGAATGTTGTAACTAGAAATAGCAAAACTATTTTAAGACAATCTTTGCATGACTAATTCATTTTCAATATTGTAAATATATAAAGTTAAAATAAAGTACATATAAAGAAAGGCACTATCTGTTTCTAGATAAAGGAATGATAATTAGGAGTATGTATATAATAATTTTAAATATGTGTTCATGGCTAATGGTAGCCATTTCTAGGGAAGGGCAGGGGAGAGGGGGGGAAAAAAGGAAATTTGCATGATGAATACATATTTAAAAGGACTACCAAGCTAGATATAATAATTGTAATTTCATGTGCAATCATTTTTTTTATTTTACTTTGTTATGAAAATGCTGTTTTATTCCAATAATTTAAAAAAACACAAGACATTAGTTGAAGAGTTTATATTGCACTTAAATACTTAAATACCACACACTACCCCTGCTAGAGCTTCTTTTCAGGGCTATTTTTGAAAAGGAAAAGTTTCATTTCCCTCCCCATTCTCCAAGTGGTTTTAACATTTTGGCACTTTTTTCTAAATAAAAAGAAAATCAGGTATTTACCATAGGAAGAATTAAAGATATACATATTATTGTATTTTAATTATAGTAGCAAAGAATTTCGTATAAGAAATAATCTTAATGGTTGCCTAGTTCAACTCATACCGGAATAAAAATTCTTCTGTGGAGTGAAAACCAAAAGATGAACACATCACGCTTAAAGGTCATTAGGAAGTGGGGCAGAGCCAAGATGGTGACTTGGAGGCAAGAATTTCCTGAATTCTTTTCCAGACCTCTCCACATGCCATAAAATTATGGCTCTAATCAAATTCCAGTACGACAGAACCCACAGAAATACTGAGTGAAACAACTTTCTAGTCCAAGACAATTTAGAAGAGTATTCCACCAGGTCTGGGTTTGAAAAGGAGCCACAGCACAGCCCAGTATGCAGTGCTGTCACACCAAAGAAAATCTGTTCTAACTTTCCAGGGATAGCCTACCGACACCTGGGTCCCTGGGGTCAATTAGTCCATGGCAGCAGGAGTAGTCTTCAGTCTTCTCAGCCCAGGGAATCAACAAGGACAACTTGGAAGGTCAGAAGGAAAACTCTGCCACACCAGAGTGAGCTTGGAGCCCAGATCAGCACAGGCCTCAGGGCAGCGTCTCTTTAGGAACCTGTGGAGACACCCAGCAGCTGCTCCAAAGAGTTCAGCACACAGAGGATAAGGGAGTAGGGGGAGACTGCAGAGGTCTCTCTCCCAGCCATAATGCAGGATGCTGTTGCTTTGTATATACTCAGATCCAGGTCATTGTCTGGGGCCAAACACTCCTGTAGGGACCCTCCTCACAGCTCAAGGACAGAAGAGGATGCTTGTGGTCATCCACAGACAAGATAACAGGTCGGGAGAACAGCTAGAGCCTCTCTGAAGACCTTGTAGGAATTAAGGTCCCTAAGTGGGGGTGGGGTTTGTCCCAAAATCCTCCAAAAAACTTTGGAAGTATGTTGAAATCAGCTCATAAGCTGAGGAAATGATACAAAAATCATAGATAATTGCTTTTGCCCTATGGAAGATCAAAATATACATTCAGAAGTTGACAAAGTCAAAGCCTCCAAGAAAAATAGGAATTGGTCTCAGGCTATGGAAGAGTTCAAAAGACTTTGAAAAACAAGTAAAGGAGGTAGAGGAAACATTGAGAAGAGAAATGAGAGTGATGTAGGGAAATCATGAAAACCATATAAGCAGGGGGCTAAGGAGATACAAAAATACCAAAGAAAATAAGATGTTAATAACCAGTTTAGGTTAAATGGAAAAGGCAATCCAAAAGATTAATGGTGAGAACACCTTGAAAAGTAGAATTGACTAGGTGATAAGGAAATAAAAAATTTCTCTGCCTCAGACATATAATAATTACCTAGCTATATGGCTTTGGACAAGCCACTTAACCCCATTGCCTTACAAAAAAGTTCTCTGATGAAAATAACTTCTTTATATTTATAATTGAACTAAGAGAAGCTGATGATTTTGCGAGAAATCAAGAAACAATAAAACAAATCCAAAAGAATGAGAAACTAGAAGAAAATGTGCAATATCATATTAGATAAACAACTGAGTTGGAAAACAGATCCAGAGGAGATAATTTAAAATTTATTTGGCTACCTAAAAGTCATGACCAGGAAAAGAACTTAGATTTTATTTTTTAAGGAATTTCTACAGGAAAATTGCCCTGCTTACCTAGATGTAAAGGGTAAAATAGAAATCAAGGCAATCCACCAATCTCCTCTGAAAGAGATCCAAAAAAAAATAACCCCCAGGAATATTATAGCCAAATCCCAGAACTCCCAAGGAAGAGAGAAAATATTAAAAGTAGCCAGAAAGACACAATTCAAATATCGTGGAACAACAATCAAGCTTACACAGGACTTAGAAACATCTACCTTAAGAGCTTGTAAGGCTTGGAAAATGATATTCTGGAAGGCAAAAGAGTTTGAAATGCAACCAAGAATCAACTACCCAGCAAAACTGAACATCCTCTTCCAGGGTACTGTCAATAAAATAGGGGGACTTTCAAACTTCCCTAATGAAATGACCAGAGCTGAAAACAAAGCTTGATTTTCAAGTACAGGACTCAAGTGAAATATAGAGAGGGTGGAGAGGAAGGGAAAATTATGAGGAATTTAATAACAATGAACTGTATGTTTTCCTGTATGGGGAGAAAATGTTTATAAACTATAAGAAATTAGTTTTTTTAAAAGCAGTTAGAAGGAGTTTATATAGACAAGGCATAGGAGAGAGCTAAATATAAAGG
Source organism: Macrotis lagotis (assembly GCF_037893015.1). Classification (NCBI taxonomy): domain Eukaryota; kingdom Metazoa; phylum Chordata; class Mammalia; order Peramelemorphia; family Peramelidae; genus Macrotis; species Macrotis lagotis. Next base: position 92,955,979 of record NC_133665.1, read on the forward strand.
TATAATATATTATAAAGTTGAAATCACTATGTTAAAAAAAAAGAAATGTAATGGAAGAAAATGAAAACAGGAGTAGAATGGGCTAAGCTAGTTCACTCAAAAGAGTCAGGAAAATACTTTTGAAATGGAGTGGAAGGGGGGAAGGTGAGAAGAAATGTGTGAACCTTCCATCTCATTGGAATAACCTAAGAGAGGAAATAAGATATACACTCAGTAGAGTATAGAAATCTATCTTATTCTAGAAGGAAAGGGAGAAGAAAAGGATGGGTGAGAAAGGGGACAGGAGGAGGGAAGATGGAGTCAAGGTGATAGAAGAGAGGGAATACTGTGGGAGAGTTTAGTCAGATACAACACACTTTTGAAGAGGAACAGGGTGAAAGGAGAGAGAGAATAGAATAAATGAAGGTTGTGGCCACAGTATGGAGAGAAATGCAGCTAGCAATAGTAACTGTGGGGAAAAAATTGAAACAATTTCTCTGATGGACTTATGATAAATGAATGCAATTCATTCCAGAGACAGAATTGATGGTGTCTGAACACAGATTGAAGTACACTCTTTTTTTACTCTCTTATTAGTTTTCTTGAGTTTTCTCTCTCTTTTTGGGGGGAGGGAGGATTGGATTTACTTTCACAATAAGATTATTGTAGTAATGTGAAAATAAATAAATAAATAAATTGTGAAAGATTAAAAAAAATTAAAAGAATGATCACTAAAGAATGGAAACTTGTTAATTTCAAAAGCAACTCAGTCTTTACATAGGTAGCTAGCTAATGCTTCAGGAAATTTTCCTTACATTAAGATTCTCTCTCTAACTTTAATCTAGAATATTGAGGATGTGACATTATTACCTCTTTACACCTAGACACTATACCTCACTTAATTTAGTATTAAGTCTACATTGGCTTCATAATACAATGTCCATAATACTGAGCTTGTATTTATCTTCCAAATTTATTTTAGATAAACTGCTATTTAGTCATTCTTTTCCTATCATCTTGCTGTAAATCTGGCTTCTTTACCTAAAAGTATGATTTTATTCCTTTTGAATTTCATCTCATTAGATTCATTCCAATATATGAACCTATCAAGGTCTCTCTGAATTTGTTATCAGATATTATATTTGCTCAACTTTCTTGTTGTATATCATTTATATTTTTATTCAAACTGTGGATTGAAAATGTTCAAATAACCCAGGACTAAGGATAGAACTCATATTAACTTTATTAGAAATCTTTTGAGTTACGATAAAGCAATTAAGACTTCATTAGGGGTTCAGGAATTGAATCAGTTCCAAATTCACTGAAATATGCTATTATTTCTGTAATGGGGGACTTGTCCTTTAGGGAAATTATTTGGTCAATGATATGTACAACGAAGAAAAGTCCTTCTGCACAGAAGTGGTTCTAATATATTATCTCCTCCTCTCCTTCACCAAATGTGAAACATCATCTTCAACTTGGGGATTCTGATATTTTTGTATTAAGCCCAAGCAATCTTAATCAAATTTAGCTCTTTCTCTTTCCTTTTATATCCTTTCCCCTCACCCAACCAGGTAGATGCTCTAGAAATTCTTTATTCAGTATGTCTTTCCTGCCTTGCTAACTACATGAAGCTCTTCCTTCATACAACCATCTTTTTTTGTTACTTCCTTTCCCCCCCTCATTGAAGGTATCCTGAGCTATATCTTCTGTCCACAGAAATCAAAGCCAAGATTACTATATCTATGTACTGGTTTAGAAAGAAGTAATTAAAAATTCAACAAGGGAAGAAAAGGACAGAAGAGACAATGACTCTTTAAGGTGTCCTCCATTTCCAACATTGTTTAGGTCTAGAGATGTAAAACTTTATCTTCTCCAGTTAGATATTCTTGCTCAGATCTCACCTACACACTCCGTGAATTGCCTGGACTTAGAAGTGTTTATAGGAGCTCATAGTTCTCCCTATATGCTATAGCTAGTGTGCTATGTATTATCAACTGCCTAGCATATTGCTATTATTAATGATATATGGGTATGTACATTACATAGATATAAAACTATACATATAAATATAGTTTTTTTTTTCTTTCTACCCCTCCCCTCCCAATTTACTTGCAAAGAATAAGAGCTGAGACAGGTAAGTGGCATAGTAGAGTGGTAGAATTAGAATTAGGAGGATTCATCTTTGTGAAATCAAAAATAGCCCACAACACTTGCTAGTTGTGTTAACCTAGACAAATAGCAGCATTATTTGCTTCAGTTTTCTCCTCTGAAACAAAGAGCTAGACATGACTGAAAAAACTGCACAACAAACAATGGAGGTCAGGGACCAGTAGGGCACTATATAAAAACTTTTCAATACAATATATAAAAAGTCAGGAAATTTGCTAAAAACAATGACTGAAAATAGCTAAATGAAACAGTTCTTGCCTTTGAGAGAGATCACATATAAATAAATATATTTACTTATTTCCTATAAAATGAACATATGCATAAATAGTATGTTCAAAATAATTACAGGTGTTATTTATTTATTATGGAGTAGGGAAAAAAGACAGGAAAATTATAACAACTGGAGAAATCAAGAAAAGGGCTCATGTTGAAGGTCCCATTTTGAACAGTTTTCAAATAAAGTAAGCATCATAAGAGGTCATGATAAGGAGGGAATATAATCTAGACAGGGGAAACAACCAGTGTAAGACTGAGGAAATATGAAATAGCATCTTATCTTTTCAACATAAAGAAAGCCAATATGGTTAGAACATAAATTAAAGGAGGTTAAAGTATGCATAGAGTTGAAAGTAAATTAGATTATTAAGGATTCTAAATGCTAAACAGAAAAGTTTGCATCTGATTATAAAGTTTTAAGCAACCACTAGAGTTTAATTAGCAGGGGTGTTTAAAGAGCATATGATTTGGTTATGACATATACTTGAGAAAAGAAGAGTATCCAGGAGATTAAGAGAAACAAAGACCCTGATCTGAGATAGTGGCATAAATGGCAAAGAATGGTATGAATATGAGAGACTATGGACATAGAATTATTAACATTTTGTAAGTGATAAGCTACATGTAGGGTGAGAGAATGTAGAGCTAAGAATCACTCTGACTTTTAGTCCTGAATGCTTAAAAGGTTGGTGGTACTCTCAACAAAAATAGGAAAGGTGGAAAGAGGAGGTGAAGATGATAAGTAGCTATTTTGTATATGTTGAGTTTGAGACACCTCAAAGTCTCTAGATTGGATTGTCCAATAGTTTGTTTATGATGTAGAAAATAGAACTCAAAGGTGAAAATAGGATTGGAATCATCTACATAAAGATGACTGGTAAAACGGGGTTGATGAAATCACTAAAAGAGAACATGTAGAGAAGAAAAGGGAGACCAGGACAGCATCTTGAGTTGTACCATATATTAGGAATCTGTGATAGGATCCTTCAAAAAATAAGAAATAATCCAAATTTGAAATCAAAACACCATAGTCCTAGCATACATATATTTAGCTATGACCATGGACTAACCACCTGTTTTTTTTTAGGTTTTGGTTCCCTTGTCTGTAAAAAATCAAAATCACAATAGTTATACTATTTAATTCATAGGGTTCTTATAAAGATCAAATGAGATAATGCATGTGGTGATACATTATAAACTTTAATGTATTCCAATATAAATTAATAATAGCTTCATAGATCTATGATTTTTATCAGTGTGACAGAAATTTTGACCCCAATATAGCTTTAAAAGATGAATTTTGTGAGCTACTATAGCTGAAAATTCATTATCCTGCTACAAACTTTGAAGTAAGCCTCATCATACTTAATTAGTTTGCTCCCCAGGCAACAGAAATTCCTCAAGCCTGCTGAGCTTGATAGTAACTGTCAGAGATTGTGCTCTGCTGACATAGCCTCCATGAACCCATAGCCATCACTGAAACACAAAGGGTATATATACTTTTTTCTTCCTCACCAAGGTACCAGCATAGTACATTGTACTGAGCAGAGGCTGAATTAATATTTGATGGTGGATTGACTTTCCTGTTGTTTATTTCCAAAGGTTTTGCTAGCATAAGGGATTTGGGGATCTTTTAGCCACTGATTCAGGATATCTTCTTAATTTGCGGGGATTCAGAAAAGAAAAATCTTTCCTAGTGTTAACTTCCTAAGTTAAATGTTTAACTTAATTGTGAAAGCAGAGACATAGGGCAAAATCTTAATTGTCAGTTCAAAGTACTACCAAGTCACTTGTATTTCATTAGAAGAGCTCAGAGATTCAACAGAAGCTTGATGGCACAGAATTAAGTTCAGCATCTTTTTGCATTAATAAAATTCATATATTTTATAATTTATTGACCTAGGAGGGCACTGGTCATACAATCTTCTGAGGCATTTATGAAGCTTTTATGGGTCAATTAAGAGGATGCAATGGAGAAGATAATGCTCTAAGAATGTAACTTTTATGAAATCTATTAACTGAGGTATCAGTAACTAGACTATCTCACTTAGAACATAGGGGAACATTATAATGATTTGAACTTAAAACAAGTCACATGTTGGAATTTACAGAGTTTTTTGTAGCAGCTACAATTTGGTCATTCATGGATAAGAATTCATAATCCATTTAATGAACCTGTCTCTTTATTTACACTACCTTTGTTTCTATGGTAGGGAGGAGAGGGTGAAATAAAATTGCTACCTTCTCTCTCAGACTTCTATTTTTAGCTCAGGATTAACTGAATGTAAAAAGCAATATCACTTTTTATTGACAAAATAAAATGAAACTGATGAGAGAATTATGATTTACTTCTTACTTTTTCTATTTTATGGTTTATTTATTTCTTTTCCTATTATTAAAATAACATTGTTGTGAAAGTAAACATAAATCCCTCTTCCCACAACCCCCCAAAATAAAGAAACCTCAAGAGAAATGAAGTGAGAGAATAAATGTACTTCATTCTGTGTTCAGATTACATCAGATCTGTCTCTGGGATGAGTTGCCTTCTTTACCTTAAATCCATCAGAGAAGTTGCTTCAATATCTTTTTTTCCACAGAAGCTATTACTAGTTGTATTTCCCTCTATTCCATTCCTCCTCCTCACATTTATTCTATTCTCTCTCTCTCTCTCTCTCTCTCTCTCTCTCTCTCTCTCTCTCTCTCTCTCTCTCTTTCTCTCTCTCCTTTCACCCTATCCCTCCTCAGAAGTGTGCTGGATCTGACTACACTCTCTCCCATATCTTCCCTCTCTTTTATCACCTATTCTCCCGAACTCCCCCTGTCTATATTATCCCATCCCTTTCCTTTCACTTTTTGTAGGGTAATATGGATTTCAGTACCTTGTTGAATATATATTCTATTTCCTCTATGAGCCACTTCCAATGAAATTGAAGGCTCACTCATTACCCCTTACCTTCCCCCATTCCACTCCACTGCAAAAACTTTTTCTTGACTTTTTTATGTGAAACATCTTAGCCCATTCTACCTCTCCTTTCCCTTTCTCCAGTACTTTCATTTATCACCCATTGACTCCATTTTTATACTATATTATACCATTATATTCAGCTCCCTCCCATATCTTGTCTATATATGTTCCTTCTAACTACTCTTATAAATGAGAAAGTTTATATGAATTATCATATCATTCGATGAAGAAATGCACATAGTAACTAAATTACTCATAAATAGTCCTCCCTTTCCAAACATCCTTTGCTTCACTTGATTTCTGTTCAGCTTTAGTCATTTCAACAGGAGAATTTGAAAATCCCCTGTTTCATTCAAAGTCCATCCTTTTTCCTGAAGGAGGATGTTGACTTTTGCTGGGTAGTTGATTCTTGGTTGCAAACTAAGCTCTTTTGCCTTCTAGAATATCATATGACAAGCCCTATGAGTCCTTAATGAAGATACTGCCAAATACTGTGTAATCCTAACTGTAGTGTGACAGAAGTCAAATTGTTTTTTTTCTGGTAATTTGTATTTTCTCTTTGACTTGGGAATTTTGGAATTTGTCTATAATGTCCCTGAGAGTAATTTTTTGTGTGTGGGGGGGTCTCTTTCAGGAGATGATCAGTGAATTCCCTCACTTTCTATTTTATCCTCTTCTTCTAGGCTCTCAGGGAAATTTTGCTGGATTATTTCTTGTAAAATCAAGTCCAAATTGTATTCCTGGTCATGGCTTTCAGATAGCCCAATAATTTTTAAATTATCTCTTCTAGATCTGTTTTCCAGATCAGTTCTTTTTCCAAAGAGATATTTCACATATTCGTCTAGTTTTTCATTCTTTTGGTTCTGTTTTATTCATTTTTGATTACTTGCAATGTCACCAGCATCCTTTAGTTCCATTCTGCATTTAAGGAATTATTTTCTTCAGAGAGCTTTTTTTATCTCCTCTTCCACCTGGCCAATTCTGCTTTTTAAAGCATTTTTCTCCTCATTTGCCTTTTGTACTGCTTTTTCCATTTGACCAAAACAAGTTTTTAACCTGTTATTTTCTTAAGCACTTTTTCTAATTCCTTCATCAAGATATTAGCTTGTGATTTATCTGCTTCACTCTTAATTATCTTCCCATTTTTCTTCTATCTCCCTTATTTGCTTTTCAAAGTCTTTCCCCCCCATCTCTTCTATAGCTCAAGCCCATTTCCTATTTCTTTTGAGAGCTTTGGATACAGAAGTTTCAACTTTGTCATCTTCTGAGTGTGTATTTTGATCCTCTATGGGAACAAAGTAATTTTCTATGGTCAGATTTTTCTTTTTGGTTTGTTTGGTTTTTTTGCTCATTTCCTTAGTCTTTGAATGATTTACTGCACTTCCAAACCCTGGGAGGTTTTTGAGACACCCCACAGGGAACCTTAATTTTTCCAAGGTCTTATGAGATTCTCTGAGTGCTCTCCTGGTCTGTGCTCTGGTCTGTGGATAACCACAAGCTAGCCCCCCTGCCTTGGAGCTGTGAGGAGTGTCCCTGCTTCTCTATGTTGATATATGGGCTCAGATCGAGACCTGGATCTGAGTGTAGGCAAAGCCACACACTTGTCCCAGGGACTCTCCAGTTTCCCCCTACCCATTTACCTCCTTACAGTCTGTGGGTTGAGAGTATGGGAAGTGCTGGGAGGTTCCTCATGTTCCCTCCACAAAGCTTCTCCTAGGCTGGTGCTGGCCTGGTTCCATTCTCTGGAGCAGTAGACTTCTCTCACCACCACTTCAAGTCATCTCCAGTGATCCCTGGGACAAGAGATCTAGAAACTGTCTTGTTGACAGTGTCCCACCACCCAAGGAACTAGGTACCTCTAGGAATTTTCATGGAAAGTTGGAGCTAGTTTGCTCCATTGATGCTTGACCCTGGGCTCGTTGCATTGGGGCTCTTTCTAATCCCTGGTCCCAGTAGAACAGACATTTCTGGTGGATCTTCTAAGTTGTATTGGACCAAGAAATTGTATCACTTAGTTTTTCTGTAGGTTCTGCCACTCTAACTTGTGGATGAATCATAATTTTATGACTTTTGGAGATTTTGGGGAAAAAGTTCCTAGGAATTCCTGCCCTCAGGTCACCATCTTGGCTTCACCCTACTTCTTACACTTTGACAGAAAATCCAGTTGAAACCCAAGATTTTAGCGAATGAATGAGATAGAGACAGAAAAAAAGAACTAGGTTTTATTCCCAGTCTCTCTCTCTCTCTCTCTCTCTCTCTCTCTCTCTCTCTCTCTCTATATATATATATATATATATATATATATATATATACACATATATATATATATTATATGTATATATATATGCATAAATAAATATATGTATTTCAAATCATTTTTCCCCTTATGATAGCACTGCCAGAAGGATCAGGCAATCAATGAAATAACACAAATTAACAACCATACATTGCATTCCAACTATGTGCCAGTAACTGTGGCAGCTGGAAACACTAATATAAAACAAAACTGAAAACCATTTCTTTCAATAAACTTTGATGATAATTACCATAAAAATAATCGACATTGGTAGTGCTTTTAAGGTTGGCATATATCATCTTAATGAATATCACATTTTTAAAAAATATTTTATTTGTTCTCCAATAATATACATTTGTAGTTTCTATCATTTTGTAAGGTTTTGAATTTTACGATTTCCCCCCACCCAACCTTCCTTTCCCCCAAACCCCAACAGAAGGCAGTCTGATAATCTTTACATTGTTTCTATTCTATAAATTGATCAAAATTTAATGGGTTGAGAGAAATGTGCACACCCTTTGAGGAAAAAATAAAATATATGAGATAGCAAAATTCTGCAGTACATAAGATAACTTTTTTTAAGTTGAAGGTAGTATTATTTGGCCTTAGTTTTAAGTTTTTCTCTGGATACAGATGGTATTGTACATTGCAGATGCCCTAAGATCATCCCTGATTAATGCATTGATGGAATGAGCAAATCCATTCATGTTGACCATCACCCACATGCTGCTTCTTTTGGTTTTGCTCATCTCACTCAGCATCAGTTCCTGCAACTCTTTCCAGACTTCTCTGAATTCCCATACCACATAGTTTCTAACAGAACAATAGGGTTCCATAATTTACATATACCATTATTTGTTCAGCCATTCCCCAATTTATGGACATTCACTCAATTTCCAATTCTTTGCAACTACAAATAGGGCTGCTATGAATATTTTTGTACAAGTGATATTTTCACTTTTTTTTCAATGATCTCTTCAGAATAGATGCAGTTGTGGTATTGCTGAATCAAATGGTGTGCACATTTTTATTGCCCTTTGGGCATTGTCCTTTCTGTCCGATATGAGAGATGTGAGATGGTACCTCAGAAATACTTAAATTTGCATTTTGCTAATCAGTAAATATTTGGAGCAAATTTTCATCTGACTATGGATAGATTTGATTTCATCATCTGTAATTTGCCTTTGCATATCATTTGAGTATTTGTCAATTGGGGAATGGCTTGTATTTTTTTATGAATTTGACACAGTTCTCTATGTATTTTGGAAATGAGTCCTTTGTCAGAAATGCTAGTGATGAAAATTGTTTCCCAATTTACTACATTTCTTTTGATCTTGATTACAGTGATTTGTGTAAAAGTTTTTTAATTTAATGTAATCAAAATAATCTAGATTGTTTTTAATGATATTCTCCATCTCTTCCTTGGTCATAAACTTCTTCCTTTTCCATAGATATGACAGGTAGACTATTCCTTGATCTCTTAGTTTGCTTATAATATTGTCTCTTATGTTTAAGTCCTACATAAATTTTCTTATTTTGGTATATGTTGTGAGATGTTGATCTAATGAAAGTTTCTGCCATACTGACTTCCAGTTTCCCCAGTAGTTTTTATTGAAGAGAGAGTTCTTGTCCCAGAAACTGGGCTCTTTGGGCTGATCAAACAACAGATTACTATAATCCTTTCCTGATGTCTCTTTTGTACCTAGTCTATTAAACTGATCCACCACTTTATTTCTTAGTCTGTACCATACAGTTTTGATGACTGATACAATTTTAGATCTCACAAGGCTAAACCACATTCTTTGTACTTTTGAAAAAAAATTATATCATTTGATATTCTTGAATTTTTGCTTCTCCATGTGAACTTAGCTACAATTATTTCTAGCTCATTGAAGTAATTTTTTGGAAGTTTCACTGCTAAGGCACTAAATAAGTAGTTTAATTTAAGTAGAATTGTCAGTTTTATTATATTAGCTGGACCAATTCATGAGCAGTTGATATTTTCCAGTTATTCAAATCTGATTTTATTTGATTGAAAAGTATTTTATAGTCATTTGCATAGAGTTTCTTAGTTTGCCTTGGCAGGTAGACTATACCAAGTATTTTATATAGTCTGAAATTACATTAAATAGGAGTTCTCTTTCTAGCTCTTACTACTGTATCTTGCTAGCAATATATAGAAATGCTGAAGGTTTATATGGGATTATTTTATATCCTGAAACTTTGTCCAAGTTGCTAAGTATTACTAGTAGTTTTTTAGATGACTTTTTATGATTGTCTAGTTTTACCATCATGTCATCTGCAAAGAGTGAGAATTTTGTTTTTTTCCTTTCTAATTCTAATTCCTTTAATGACTTTTTCTTCTCTTATTGCCAAAGCTCAAATTTCTAATACAAGAATGAATAGTAGTGGTGATAATGTGCATCCTTGTTTCACCCCTGATCTTATTGGGAATGCCTCTAGCTTATCCCCATTGCATATAATGGTTTCAGATAAATACTGCTTTACATTCTAAGGAATAATCCACTTATTCCTTACACTTTCTAGTGTGTTTAGTAGGAATGGGTGCTGTATTTTGTCAAAGGCTTTTTCAGCATCTGTTCAGATAATCATATGATTTCTGTTAGGTTTATACTTGTTATAATTAATTATTCTGACAGTTTTTCTAATATTGATCCAACCCTGCATTCCTGGAATAAATCCTAATTGGTCTTAGTGTATTATTATAATGATAATTTTTGTAATCACTTCGCTAAGGTTTTATTTAAGATTTTTTACATACATATTCATTAGGGAAGTTGGGCTATATTTTTTTTTTCTGCTTTGACTCTTCTAGGTTGAGCTATCAACATCATAATGGTGTCACAGAAGGAGTTAGGCAGAGCTCCTTCTTTACCTATTTTTCCAGAGTTTATATAGAATTAGAACCAATTGTTCCTTAAATATTTGATAGAATTCACTTGTGAATCAATCTGACCCTGGAGATTTTTTCTTAGGGAATTCTATGATGACTTGTTGAATTTCTTTTTCTGAGATAGGGTTATTTAGGCAATTAATTTACTCTATATTTAACCTGGGAAGCTTATATTTTTGTCAATATCCATTCATTTCACTTAGATCTTCAAATTTATTGGCATACAGTTGGGCAAAATAATTCCAAATTATTACTTTAATTTCTTCTTCATTGGTAGTGAGTTCACCTTTTTAATTTATGATAACAGTAATTTGGTTTTATTCTTTCTTTTATGATCAAATTAATGAAAGGTTTATCAATTTTATTGAATTTTTGATAAAACCAACTCTTGATTTTTTTAATCATATCAATTATTAGATCAATTATATATATCAATATATTGATATTTATATGAATAGTTTTCTTGCTTTCCATTTTATTAATTTCTCCTTTAATTTTTTAGAATTTCTAATTGAGTATTTAACTGGGTGTTTTTAATTTGTTCTTTCTCAATTTTTTTAGTTGCATACTTATTTCATTGATTTCCTCTTTCTCTATTTTATTCAAGTGAGCCTTTAAGATACAATATATCCCCTAATAACTGCTTTGACTGTATCCCATAAATTTTGGAATGTTGTCTCACTATTGCCATTATCTAGAATGAAATCATTAATTCTATGTATGATTTATTGATTGAGTCACTCATTATATAAAATGTGGTTATTTAGGCACTTCTAGCCAAGATGGAGGAGAGAAGATAGGAGCTGTGCTAAGGTCTCCTGATATTCCCTCATATATAACATGTAACAAACCTTCTAACAGAAATCGGATCAATATAACCCAGAAAGAGAAGCTAGGAGAAGAACATCTTCTAGGTTTATCTTCCGAGATTGTGGGTGAGCTGGGCACAAAAATCAAAGACTCTGACAGGAGGGCAGGATGGGGAAAGAGCCTGAGAGTAGGACTAGACACATCAGCCACAGAGGCATTGGCTATGGGAGCTGTGGTCCAAGAGCCAATAGGGGAACAGAGGCATTGGCTGTGGGACTGGCAGTCTGGGACTTACCAGCAGGTCTGGAGGGTGAATTCCAGAGTGGGAGAGTTGCATACATTGATCCCTGGGCTCCTCTGGTCTGGAGGAATTCAGAGTTTATACCTTCATTTCAGCTGAAGCCTCTTTCCAGAACAAACACAATTACAGCCCACCTCCCTCTCAGGTTTGGGTATGAGTAGAAGACCTCCTTCAGCTGTGAATAGGGAGAGTGTTTGCCTTATCCTAGGGCATAGCCCACCATTGTTCAAAGAAAAAAAGTTTCTGCAGCTTCAACCACCCCTTCCAGGATAAGGGAGAGGGCCCCAAATCAAGGTCACAGACACTCCAGAGAAAGCAACCAGCAATCCCTACTGCCCAGTCCACTTGGAATACTAAGTGAGTAAAGCCTCTTGGGATCTCAACATCAAAACTCTGTGAATCAACCCCTCCCCCAACAAAAGATCTTAGGAAAATGAAGAAAGGCCAACATAAAAGGGGTTCCATAGAAAAAAATACGTAGAAGAAAAAAGACCCAACTAATAGAGATCTTAAACCTCTGAGGAGAATATGATTTGGTCTACAGCACAGATAAAATTCCTTAAAGAAATTAGGGAGGATTTTAAAAGTGAATTGGAAAATTTGGGAAAGAAAATTAACTGCTTGCAACAAGAAAACAAATCTTTGTAAAAAGCAATTGGACCAATGCAAAAAGAAAAATAATTCTCTCAAAATCTCAATTGATTAAATGGAAAACTCTTTCAAAATTAGAATTGACCAACTAGAAAAGGAGTTGCAAAAGGCAAATCAAGAAAATTCTTCTATAATAAATAGAACAGAGTCTGTGTAAACTAATGACTTCATGAGACAATAAGACTCTCTTAAACAAAACCAAAAAAGTGAAAAATTATAAGAAAATATGAAATACCTCATCAGAAAAACAATTGACCTTGATAATAGATCAAGAAGAGAAAAGCTAACAATTATTGTTCTTCCTGAAAACAATGAAGTGGAAAAAAAATGCCTGGACTTAATATTATATAATTTAGTGATGGAAAACTGCCTGATATCATGGAACCGGAGGATAAAATAGTTATTGAAAGAATACATCAATCCCCTCTGTAAAGGGATCCCAAAATGATAAATCCAAAGAATATTGTGCCCAAATTCCAGAACTATCAGATAAAAGCGAAAATCCTGCAAGCAACTAGAAAGAAACAATTTAGATACCAAGGACCCACAGAAAGGATTACACAGGACCTGGTTGCATCAACATTGAAGTATCAAAGGGCCTGGAAGGTGATATTCCAAAAAGCAAATGAGTTTGTAATGCAGCCAAGAATTCATTAGCCAGCAAATTGTGCTTTCTCTTCCAGGGCAAAAGATGGACATTTGATGATATAGTAGACTTCCAACTTTTCCTGATGAAAAGACCTCAGCTTAATAGAAAATTAATAAGGGGGGAAGAGGAAAAGTACAAACAGAGTGAAGATAACACGAAGGGCAATAAAGAGTAATTAAGAGTTAGTAATTATAACTTTGAATGTGCATGGGATGAACTCTCCCTTTAAATGTAAGCCAATAGCAGAGTGAATTAAAAACCAGAATCCTACATTATGCTGCTTACAAGAAACTCATTTGAAGCAGAGATATATACATATAGAGCAAAGGTAAAAGGTTGGAGCAAAATATAATTTGCTTCAGCCGAAGTGAAAAAAGCAGAGGTAGCAATCCTAACTCAGAAAAGCAGTTGCAAAATTAGATTTCATTAAAAAAGATAAGGGAAGATACTCTATCTTCCTAAAAGGCACCATAGAAATTAAAGTAATTTCAATACAAAATATGTATGTAACCAATGTCATAGCCTCCAAAGTCTTAGCAGAGAAATTGAAGGAGCTACAGGAAGACATAGAAAGCAAAACTTTATTAGTGTGAGACCTCAAACTCCCACTCTCAGATTTAGGTAAATCAAATCATAAAAAAACAAGCAAGAAGTTAAGGAGGTAAATAGATTATCAGAAAACCTAGATATGATAGACATATGGAGGAAAATGAAGGGGGACAGAAAGGAATGTACTTCCTTTTCTGCAGGACATGGCACTTACATAAAAATTGACCAAGTACTAGAGGATAAAAATAAATAGTGAATACATTTTTCTCAGATCACAATGCAATAAAAATCAAGTGTAATATTGGGTCAGAAAGATATAGATCCAAAACTAATTGGAAACTGAATAACATCATTTTAAAGAATAAGTGGAACAAATTTCAAATTATAGAAAGAATTAATTATTTCAACCTAGATAATGACAACAATGAAACAACATACCAAAGCCTGTGGAATACCCTCAAGGTGTCTGTCAGGGGAAATATTATATCTTTAAATGCTTAGATGAATGAATTAGAGAAAGGAAATCAATGAATTAAATATGCAACTAAAAAAGTAGAGAAAGAACAAAGTAAAAGCCCCCAAATAAATATCAAATTAGAAATCCTAGAAACTAAAGGGGAAATTAATAAAATAGAAAAGAAGAAAGCTATTGAAATAACAAATAAAACCTAGAGTTGGTTTTATGAAAAAATGAATAAAATTGATAAACCTCTAGTCAATTAGATTAAAAAAACAAAATACCTAGTATCATAAATTAAAAAGGTAAAATCACCAGCAATGAGAAGGAAATTAAAGTAATAATTCAGAATTATTTTGTCCAACTCTATGTCAATAAATTTGATAAGTGAAAGGTAAGAATATTTACAAAAATATGTTTCCCAGGTTGAATGAACAGGAAACTAATATCTAAATAATATCTCAGAAAAATAAATCCTATAAGCCAATATTGAACTCCTTAAGAAAAATATCTCCAGGGACAGATGAATTCACAAGTGAATTCTATCAAACATTTAAAGAACAAGTGGTTCAAATTCTATAAAAACTGGAAAAATAGGTGAAATTTGCCTAACTCTTTTCATGATACCAATAGGGTGCTGATACATAAACCAGAAATAATTAAAAGAGAGAAAGAAAATTATAAACCTATTTTCCTGATGAATATAGATGGAATGATATTAAATAAAATCTTAGCAAAATGACTACAACAACTAATCACTACTATAATACATTATGACCAAGTAGGATGTATCTCAGGAATGCAGGATTAGCTCAATATTATGAAAACTGTTAGCATAATTAATTATTTCAATAATAAACAAATCAGAAATCACATGATTATATCAATATATCAATAATATCAATCAAAAAGCTTTTGATGAAATACAGGACCCATTCCTTCTTTAAAACACTATAAAGTGTAGGAATAAATGGATTGTTCCTTGGAATAATGAGCAGTATGTATCTGAGACCATCAACAAGTATTATATGCAATAAGGATATGCTGGAGACATTTCCAATAAGATCAGGGGTGAAACAAGGATGCCTATTATCGCCACTACTATTCAGTATTGTACAAAAATGTTAGCTTCAGCAATAAGAGAAGAAAAAGAAATTGAAGGAATTAGAATAGGGAAGGAAGAGACAAAACTCTCACTCTTTCTAGATGACATGATGGTATACCTGGAGAATCCCAAAAAATCATCTAAAACACTACCAGAAATAATTAGCAACTTTAACAAGGATATAACTCAGGACATAAAATAACTCCTTATAAATCCTCAACATTTCTATATATGGCTAGCAAGATGCAGTAGAAAGAGCCAGATAGGAAAAATCCCATTGAAAGTAACTTCAGACAATATAAAATACCTTGGAATCTACCTGCCAAGGCAGACTCTGAAACTTTTAGAAAACAATTACAAAACATTTTTCACAAAAATAAAATCATATTTAAATCTCTGGGCAAATTATCAACTGATCATGGATAGGCTGAGCTAATATAATAAAAATGACAATTCTACCAAAATTAAATTACCTGTTTAGTGCCCTTCTAATAAAAAGTGCCAATAAATTAGAAAAAAATTGTAAGAAAATTCATATGAAAAAATAAAAAGTCGAGAATCTCCAGGGATTTTATGAAAATAAAGTATAAAAGAAGGTGGCTTAGCCCTTCCTGATCTAAAATTATTTTATAAACCTTCAGTCATCAAAACTGTCTGGTATTGTCTAAGAAAAAGATTGGGGGATCAATGGAATTGACTAGGTGCAAAAGTGACAAAAGTAAATGATTACAGTAATATACTGCTTGATAAACCCAAAGACTCCAGTTATTGGGATAAAAACTCTTTCTTTGATAAAATCTATAGGGAATATTGGAAGTTAGTATGGCAGAAACTTGGATTAGACCAACACCATCATACCCTATATGAAGATAAGATCAAAATGAATACAGGATTTAGTCATTTTAAAAACAATATTATAAGCACACTTAGCAGATGAAGGAATAGTTTACCTGTCATATCTATGGAAAGGGAAGCTTTTTACAACCAAGGAAGAGATGGAGAACATCAGTAAAATTAGACAATTTTGACTATATTAAATTAAAAAAAGCTTTTGCAAGGACAAAACAATTGTAACCAAGATCAAAAGAAATGTAACAAATTGAGAAATAATTTTTACAGTGTCTATTTCTGACAAAGGAGTAATTTCTAAAATATTAAGAGCATTGAGTCAAATTTTTAAAAAGACAAGTCATTTCCCAATTGACAAATGGTCAAAGGATATGCAAAAGCAATTTAAAGATGAGGAAATCAAAGTGATACATAGTCATATGTAAAATTGCTTTAAATCATAAATTATTTGAGAAAATGAAAACTAAAGTATTTCTGAGGTACCATCTCATGCTTCTCAATATGACCAGAGAGGACAGTGATCAGTGCTGGAAGGGATGTGGGAAATTTGAGACACGAATGCATTGTTAGTGGAGCTGTGAACTCATCCAAACTTTCTGGAGAGCAATTTGGAATAAGACACAAAGGGTAACAAAAATGTGCATACATTTTGATCCAGCAATACCACTATTGGGTATTTATCCTAAAGAGATTATGAAAATGGGTAAAAATATCACTTGTACTAACATATTCATAGCAGCCCTGTTTGTAGTATCTAAGAATTGGAAATTAAGTGAATGTCCTTCAACCAGGGAATGGCTTAACAAAATGTGGTATATGTATGTCATGGAAAATTATTGTTCTCGTAGAAACCAGGAGGGATGGAAATTCACAGAACCCTGGAAGGATTTGCATAAACTGATGTTGAGCTAGATGAGCAGAACCAGAAGAACATTGTACAACCTAACAACAACATGGGGGGGTGATTGTCAACCTTAATGGACTTGGTCATTACATCAGTGCAACAATCAGCCACAATTCTCGGGTATCTCTGATAGAGCATATCATCTGTATCCAGAGAAAGACTTGTGGAGGTTGAACAAAGACCAAAGACTATTGGCTTAAAATTTTTTTAAAAAGTTATCTTATTATGTAATTTTACTGTATCTCATACTTTATGTTTCTTCCTTAAGGATATAACATATTCCTGTAGGATCTCAGTTTTTAATCCAGTATGCTATTCCCTTACATTTTATGGGAGAGTTCATCTCATTCATATTCAAAGTTTTAATTACTCTTTATTTCCCTCCATGCTATCTTCCCTTTGTTTGTATTTTCCCTTTTTTTCACCTTATCCATCTTCCTCAATATTCCACTTCTGGACTTCTGACCAAGATGGCGGAGAGAAGACAAGCACAGTTCTAAAGTCTCCTGATCTCTTTCCCATCTATCACATGAAACAAACCTCTTAAAAGAAATCTGACCCACAAAACCCAGAAAGAAAAGCCAGGAGGAAGAACATCTACCTGAGGATTTGTCTCTGGCAGCAGCTCTGGCTGAATTCAGGCTGGTGAGTCTGGGCTCAGAGGGAGGATCAGCCCTGGATCAGCCAGATTAACAGCTGAATTGGAGCCAGGAGGCTGAGGGCCCGAGAGCCGGACCTGCAGGATCAGCAGTGGGGCTGGATGGCGGGGGCATGAGTCAGCGGGAGAGCAGAGGCACTGGTATTGGAGCTGTCCCCAGGGAGATCCGGGACAGGGCTGGGGGGAGAGTTCTGGAGCAAGAAGGCTTCAGACACCACCCCTGGGCCCCTCTGCTCTGAGTACCATTACAACTCAGACTTCTTCCCTTACAAACAAATGCAAACACCTTCTGCCTCATGCCCAGCTATGTGAGCAGAAGAACCAGCCCAGCTGAGGAATGACCTCAGACCAGGGTAAAGCCCACCATTGATTGAAGGCAAAAGAATTCAATAGCTTCAACTCCTCTTTTCAAGGAAAGGGAGAAGGCCTCAACCAAGGTCACAGCCACTCCAGAGAAAGCAACCAGCACCTCCTACTGGCCAGCCAGAGAAACCGCACTCAGTGAGTAAAGCCTTTAGCCATCCCAAGCCCCAGGAACCAACCACTTCCAAACTCAGGTCTTAGCAAAATGAAGAAGGGTCAGCGGCAAGGTGGATCCATAGAAAAATTCTTGGAAGGGAAAGACCCTAACTCAGAGAGACCTCGAACCTCTTAGGAGAATACAATCTGGTCTTCAACACAGAAAGACTTCCTAGAAGCAATAAGGAAGGAATTTAAAAATCAACTGGAAAATTTGCGAGAGACAATTAATACCTTGCAACAAGAAAACAAAACCTTAGAAAGTACAACTGGACAAATACAAAATGAGAATAAATCTTTCAGATCTTCAAATGGGCAAATGCAAAACGAAATTAATTCATTCAAAACATCAATTGGTCAAATGGAAAGTTCTTTCAAAAGTAGAATTGACCAATTGGAAAAGGAGTTGCAAAAGGCTAATGAAGAAAACTCCTCCCCCAAAAAAGAATGGAGTCTACAGTAACTAATGACACCATGAGACAGCAAGAGTCAGTTAAACAAAATTAAAAAATAGAAAAAATAGAAGCAAATGTAAAATACTTCATCAATAAAACGACTGACCTCGAGAATAGATCGAGGAGGGCAACCTGAAAATTATAGGACTTCCTGAAAACATTGAAGAGAAAAAAAGCCTGGACTTAATATTACAGGATCTAGTGATGGAAAACTGCCCTGATATCATGGAATTGGAGGGCAAAGCAGTTACTGAAAGAGTACATTGATCCCCACCAGAAAAAAATCCTAAAATGAAAACACCAAAGAATGTTGTGGCCAAACTCCAGAACTATCAGATAAAAGAGAAAATCCTGCAAGCAGCCAGAAAAAACAATTTAAATATCAAGGACCCACAGTAAGGATCACGCAGGACCTGGTTACATCAACATTAAGGGATCGAAGGGCCTGGAATGAGATATTTTGAAGAGCATGGGAGCTTGGAATGCAGCCAAGAATCTACTTTCCTGCAAAGCTGAGCCTTTCTTCCAGGGAAAAAGATGGACATTTAATGAAATGGAAGAATTCCAAAAATTTCTGATGAAAAGACCAGAGCTAAACAGAAAATTTGGACATCAAACAGGAAGTTCAAGAGACACATGAAAAGGTAAAAGAAAATGGTGGCAGTAAAAGGGAAAAAAAATGCAATCCAGTAAGGTGAAACTGGCTATATCCCAGCATGGGGGGGGGGGGGGGGGGGAAGAGTCTTGTAAATCTTGAGAATTGAAACTCTAACAGAGAGAATATACCTAGCCAGAAATGATGGACATTCATGACCTATCCACGAGACTGCTATATAAAGAGATGTAACTGGCTTCAACCCCACTTGGGAGAAAGATTGTAATAACTCACAGGAATTTTGACTCTATTGGATAGAATATATTGAATTAGAAGGGACAGACACTCAGAATTTTCTATGACTTAGATAGAATGATCTAAAAAACACTACCTCATTGAAAAGGGGGACAGAAAAGAGACTGGAGGAGGGAAAGGAGTGAATGGGGTAAATCTCTTTACACTAAGAGGTACAAAAAAAACCTATGGTAATAGAGGGGAAGAAGGGAGCAGAGGAGAAACACCTGAATATTCTTCTCATCAGACTTGGCTTAAAGTCCACCTACACATACTCAGTTAACTTATAAAATATCTAACCTTTCAAGTATTAAAAGGGGAAAAGGGGAGGGGTGATGGAGAAAGGGAAGGGGAGTGGAGGAAAAATGGGGAAATAACAAAAGAAAGGGAAAAGGGAAAAAGGGAAAGGGGTAAGAAAGGGGAGGGTGTGATATAGGAGGGCAAACACACTGAAGGGGGTGGTATTAAGAAACAAAATACTGGCAAATATGGATAAAAGTAGGGAAAGGGGAAAAATACAAACGGAGGGAAGATTGCACAGAGGGCAATAAAAAATTGGTATTCATAACCTTGAATGTGAATGGGATGAACTCTCCCTTAAAACATAAGCAAATAGCAGAGGGGATTAAAAACCAGAATCCTACAAAATGCTGCTTACAAGAAACTCATTTAAAGTAGAGAGATACATATAGAGTAAAGGTAAAAAGTTGGAGCAAAATATATTTTGCTTCAGCTGAAGTAAAAGAAGCAGGAGTGGCAATCCTTATCTCAGACAAAGCAGCAGCAAAAATAGCTTTAAAAGAGATAAGGAAGGAAACTTAATCCTCCCAAAAGTTACCATGGACAATAAAGTCATTTCAATATTGAATATATATATATATATATATATATATATATATATATATATATATATATATATATATATTTATGCACCCAGTGGGACAGCACCCAAATTCTTAGAGCAGAAGATGAAAAAACTACAGGAAGGCATAGACAGCAAAACTCTACTAGTGGGAGACCTCAATCTCCTGCTATCAGATTTAGATAAATCGAATCATAAAATAAACAAGAAAGAAGTTAAGGAGGTAAATAGATTGTTAGAAAAATTAGATATGGTAGATTTATGGAGGAAACTGAATGGGGATAGAAAGCAATATACCTTTTTCTCTGCAGTACATGGAATTTATACAAAAATTGACCATGTACTAGGACATAAAAACCTAATGATCAACTGCAGAAAGGCAGAAATAGTGAATACATCTTTCCTAGATCACAATGCAATAAAAGTCATATGCAATACTGGGCCAAGGAGATATAGACCCAGAACAAATTGGAAACTGAATAACCTCATTTTTAAAAATGAGTGGACCAAAAACCAAATTATAGAAAGAATTAACCATTTCATCCTAGATAATGATAATAATGAAACAACATACCAAAACCTATGGGATTCATTCAAAGCACCTCACAGTGGGTATATTATAGCTCTAAATGCTTACATGAATAAATTCGAGAAAGAGGAAATCAATGAACTAAACATGCAACTAAAAAAATTAGAGAAATAACAAATTAAAAATGCCCAATTAAATACCAAATTAGAAATTCTAAAAATTAAAGGAGAAATTAATAAAATCTAAAGCAAAAAAACTATTGAATTAATAAATAAACCCAAAATTTGGTATTATGAAAAAAACAATAAAATTGATAAACATCTGGTCAATTTGTTTAAAAAAAGAAAGAAGAAAACCAAATTGCTAGTATCATAAAAGAAAAAGGAGAAATCACCACCAATGAGGAGTAAATTAAAGTAATAATTAGAAATTATTTTGCCCAACTCTATGCCAATAAATTTGATAATCTAAGTGAAATGGATGAATATTTACAAAAATATAAGTTTCCCAGGTTAAATGAAGAAGAGATTAAATACCTAAACAGCCCTATCTCAGAAAAAGAAATTCAACAAGCCATTATTGAACTCCCTAAAGAAAAATCTCCAGGGCCTAATGGATTCACAAGTGAATTCTACCAAACATTTAAGGAACAATTGGTTCCTATTCTATATAAACTCTTTAGAAAAATAGGGAAAGATGGCACTCTGCTTAACTCTTTCTATGAAACAAATATGGTGCTGTTACCTAAACCAGGAAGAGTTAAAACAGAGAAAGAAAATTATAGACCTATTTCCCTGATGAATATAGATGCAAAAATCCTAAATATAATCTTAGCAAAAGATTACAACAAGTTATCACTAGGATAAAACATTATGATTAAGTAGGATTTATTCCAGGAATGCAGGTTTGGTTCAATATTATGAAAACTGTTATTATACTCAATTATATTAACAACAAACCCATCAGAAATCATATGATCATATCAACAGATGCTGAAAAAGCTTTTGACAAAAAACAGCATCCATTCCTATTAAAAACACTAGAGAGTGTAGGAATAAATGGACTGTTCCTTAAAATAATTAGCAGTATCTATCTGAAACCATCAACAGGCATTATATTCAATCGAGAGAGGCTAGAGTCATTCCCAATGAGATCAGGGGTGAAACAAGGGTGCCCATTATCACCACTACTATTCAATATTGTATTAGAAATGTTAGTATCAGCAATTAAAGAAGAAAAAGAAATTGAAGGAATTAGAATTGGGAAGGAAGAGACAAAACTCTCACTCTTCGCAGATGACATGATGGGCTACCTAGAGAATCCCAAGAAATCATCCAAAAAAGTACTGGAAACAATTAGCAATTTTAGCAGACTTACATGTTATAAAATAAACCCTCATAAATCCTCAACTTTTCTTTATATGTCTGGCATGATATAGCAGGAAGAGCTAGAAAGAGAAATCCCATTCAAAGTAACCTCAGACAGTGTAAAATATTTGGGACTCTATTTGCCAAGACAGACTCAGAATCTTTTTGAAAATAATTATAACACACTTCTCACACAAATTGAATCAGATTTAAATAACTGGGCAAATATCAACTGTCATGGATAGGTAGATCTAATATAATAAAAATGACAATTCTACCAAAATTAAACTATCTGCTTAGTGCCCTACCAATCAAAATTCCAAAAAAATTACTTTAATGAGTTAGAAAAAATTGAAGTAAATTCATATGGAGAAATAAAAAGTCAAGAATTTCCAGGAGCTTAATGAAAAAAAAGTGTAAAAGAAGGTGGCTTAGCCCTACCTGATCTAAAATTGTATTATAAAGCATCAGTCATCAAAACTGTTTTGTATTGGCTAAGAAACAGAGTGGTGGACCAGTGGAATAGACTAGGTGTAAAGGCAGGAGATGATTACATTAATCTGCTGTTTGTTAAACCCAAAGAGTCCATCCATTGGGATAAAAACTCCCTCTTTGATAAAAACTGTGGGATAATTGGAAGTTAGTATGGAAGAAACTTAGATTAGACCAATACCTAACACCCTTTACCAAGATAGGATCCAAATAGTTACATGACTTAGACATAAAAAAAATACTATAAGCAAATTAGAAGATCAAGGATTAGTTTACCTGTCAGATCTATGGAAAGGGGAGCATTTTATGACTAAGGAAGAGTTGGAGAGCATCACCAAAAACCAATTAGATGATTTTGATTACATTAAATTTAAAAGCTTTTACAGAGATAAAACCAATGTAACCAAGATCAAAAGAAATGTAGTAAATTGGGAAACAATCTTTACAACTAATGATTCTGACAAAGGACTCATTTATAAAATATACAGAGAACTGTGTCATATTTTTAAAACAAAAAGCCATTCCCCAATTGACAAATGGTCAAAGGATAGGCAAAGGCAATTTACAGATGAGGAGATCAAAGCAATCCATAGCCATATGAAAAAATGCTCTAAATCATTATTAGAGAAATGTAAATTAAAGCTTCTCTGAGGTACAACCTCACACCTCTCAGATTGGCCAATATGACCAGGAAGGATAATGATCATTGTTGGAATGCTTGTGGGAAATCTGGGACACTATTACATTGTTGGTGTAGCTGTGAAGTCATCCAACCCTTCTGGAGAGCTATTTGGATTTATGCCCAAAGGGCAACAAAAATGTTCATACCTTTTGACCTAGCAATACTACTACTGGGTTTGTACCCTGAAGACATGAGGAAAAAGGGTAAAAACATTACTTGTACAAAAATATTTATAGCAGCCCTGTTTGTGGTGGCAAAGAATTGGAAATCAAGTAAATGTCCTTCAATTGGGGAATGGCTTAGCAAACTGTGGTATATGTATGTCATGGAACACTATTGTTCTATTAGAAACCAGGAGGGATGGGATTTCACGGAAGCCTGGAGGGATTTGCATGAAGTGATGCTGAATGAGATGAGGAGAACCATAAAAACACTGTACACCCTAACAGCAACATGGGAGTGATGTTCAAACTTGAAGGACTTGCTCATTACATCAGTGCAACAATCAGGAACAATTTTGGGCTGTCTGCAAAGGAGAGTGCCAGCAGTATCCAGATAAGGACCTGTGGAGTTTGAACAAAGTTCAAGGACTATTCCTTTTAATTTAGGAAAAAAACAGATATCTTATTGTCTGATCTTGTCACCTCTTAGAGTTCTCTTTTCTTCTTTAAGGACATGATTTCTCTCTCATCACACCCAATTTGGATCAAGGTATAACATGTAAAAAGACTGACAGAGTACTTTCTGTGGGGGGGGTGGCAGGAGGGAAGCAAGATGGGGGAAAATTGTAAAACTCAAATAATATCTTTAATAAAATTTAATTTAAAAAAATATTCCACTTCTGAATACTACCTCCTTCAGTGTGTTTTCTCCCTTACTTAACCCCTCTCCCCTTTCTTTCACCTTTCCCTTTGACCCTTCTTCCTTCCCTTCTTTCTGTCAGTTTCTCTTCCTCCCCTTCCCTTTTCCCATTTTAATACTTGAGAGGTAAGATAAGTTTCTTATTTCAGTTGTGTGATTGTTAACCCTTTGAGCTAATCTGATGAGATTAAAATTCAGGCCATCCTTACCTCCTCCCTTCTTCTCCGCTATTTTAATAGGTCCTTTGTACCTTTTCGTGTAATGAAAATTTCCCCCATTCAATCCCCTCCATTGTCCCATCTCTTTACTGTCCTTCCCTTTTAAGGTTTTTAAATCATTTTATCAGAGTCATAGACAAGTCATGAGTTTACATTTCTTCTTGCTAAGTATATGCTCTTTAACAGACTTACCATCTTCAAGAATTATAAAATTCTTTCTCCCAGGTAGGGATATAACCAGTTCCATCTTATTGGATAGCAGTTTTTTCCCTTCCCTTTTTTTACCTTTTCATGTGTCTCTTGATTCTCCTGTTAGAAGTCCATATTTTCTTTTTTAGTTCTGGTTTTTCCATCAGGATAAGTTTGATGCCTCCTATTCCATTAAATGTTTTTCTTCCCCCCCCCCTCCGAAGAGAATGCTCAATTTTTCCAGATGGTGAATTCTTGACTGTATTCGAAGCTCTCTTGTTCTTTGGATTATCGTATTCCAGGCCCTTAGACCCTTAATGTTGATGCAGTCAGGTCATGTGTAATTCTCTCTGTGACTCCTTGATATTTAAATTATTTCTTTCTGGTTGCTTTCAGTTTTTTCTCTTTTCTCTGATAGCTCTGGTGTTTTTGATTTGGGTTCCCTTTCAAGAAGGGGATTGATTTATTCTTCCAACACCCTCTTTTACACTTTGTTTCCTTCATATCAAAGAAATTTGTCTTCAATAGATCCTAAAATATTGATTTAGGCCTTTTTTTTAAATCCTCAATGTGTTCAGGAAATCCAATGATTCTTAGGTGGTTTCTCCTGGATCTATTCTTTAGGTCTGTTGTTTTGCCGATGAAGTATTTTATGCTTTCTTTTAGTTTTTCATTTTTTTTTGGTTTTGTTTAACAGATTCTTTTTGTGTCATAAAGTCATTTGTTTTCATAGATTCCAATCTTTTTTAGAGAAGAATTTTCTTCACTTGCCTTTTACAAATCCTCTTCCAATTTGAAGGATTTTTCCATTTTTACAATTTCCAGTTTCTTTTTGAATAACTTCCTGTTCTCTTCTAATAAGTCTTTCTGAACTGGGGACCAATTCTTATTCTCCTCAAAAGTTCTAGCTCTCTGTGAGTTAGGATTTTTGTCTTTCAGGTTGCTTTCTTTGGACCACCCCCCTTTCTGCTACCTTTTCTTCATTTGCCTAGGATTTTGCTTTGGGGGAGAGGCTGAAAACCCTAGAGACTTAGCTCACTAGTACTTAATATCTTCAAGTGTGCCAGCCAGTCAGGGGTGTTAGAAACTTTCTTTAGAGTGTCTTTGACCTTAATTTGTTGCCCATTCCCTAGGCATGGGGTGGGGGAAAGTAGCAGGATCTGAATTATCTTTGAACAATATGTGCTGGGCCCTCAGGTAATAGCCTTATTATTCACTCAGTGCTGAGACTATTGGGTGGGGGGAAGGGTGAAAGGTACTACTGTATTTCTTCTGGGGATTGTCACTTTCTCCCCCAGGGAGAGGGAGGGGAATCAACTGGAAACACAGGGACTCTGCTTTAAATAGGGGGCTCACAGGGTTTGGGGCCCTGGTTTTCCAGACCAATGGCTGGATGGATATCTAACCTCTCTGCTGGAGCTCTCTCACCTGCTGCTGTGCTTGTGCTCTCCCTCTAGTCTCATTGGAACTCTCTTTCCTGCAGCTCATATAGTCAACAGAACTGTTCTCAGGTTAGTCCTCAGGCCTTACCCTGCCACTACTGCACTGGCTCTCTGCTCTCTGCCCTCCTGGTACACCCATGCTGCCCTGAGATAGACCTTGTTGGTAGATTTTCTTCTCTTCGCTTCTTTTTCTGGGGATTGTAGATCTAAATTCTGTTAAGAGGATTGTTTCATATTAATTCTGAGGGAAAGCCAGGAGACCTTAGCACAGTGCCTGGCTTCTCTCCACCATCTTGGTCAGAAGTACAATATCACATCTTTTGTTCCACTAGGTGCTAATGATCTTATTCTTTTTTCCTCAATATATGGTTTCACCACTGTAGCAAAACCTTGTATGAAGAGTTCTTCTAGTGTGTATCAGAAATTTGATGGGATGCACCTGATAGTCTCTGGAAAGTGCCTTGGTCATTGATAATTATGTGATATGCCCATGCTTATAGAAGTGATAAAATATTGGAAGAGGAGGATTTAAATATATCTTTTCCTGATAATGTCAAGCATTTGAATTGGATTCTAATCTAAGAGTATTAATCTAATTATTATCTAATAGCACAAGCTACAATTTTTTTTCCAGTGGATACCAATAGATAGGTATGCTTCCAAACTACAGTTCAAACTATTTTGCTTGGCATTCAAGGTCCTCCATAATTTGATACTCTCTTACCCTTCTAGATTTATTTTTTTCCTTTCTAGGCATATTTCTTAGTATACCTCATAAACTGTCATAAAGCTACTTTCCTTTTATGAGCTTCATTCTTTCCTCTCTAGAAGTTGTCTTTATGGAATAATAGGCTTCTTTCTCCTTCTAGATGTTCATTTCATCTTCTTACACTCATCTAATTGGTTAGATCTCCCCCTCAACCTTTATTTTAAGAAGATCACCCAGGCCAGCCTTGTCTACATTCCCCTGCCTTCTTCATTCTGGATTCCCTAGACTTGATTCGCTATGATCTTGGGCAAGTATTTTCTGCCTTCCCAGTTCTGAACTTACTTTTATATATATTGCCTTTTCCAATTAAATTATAAGTTCCCGAGGACAGGAATTTTCCTTCTTTTGTCCTTATATCTATATTCCAAGTATTTTTGACAGAGAAAGAAGTTAATAAATGTTTATTGATATGATTTGTCTTGCTATTCAATTATTTCAGTTGTATCTCACTTTTCATGTCCCCATTTAGGGTTTTCTTGGATAAGATATTAAAATGTTTAAGCCATTTCCTTCCCTGCATAATTTTCGAGATGAGGAAACTGAGACAAACAGAATTTAATAACTTGTCCATGGTATCTTGATTTCATAATTTATCCATTCATTCACTGAAAATTTATTAAGATTCTGTTGTATTCACAATTACTTTCCTAATAATTGCCAGAAAATGTTAGATTTAGGTAAGATATATTCCTTTCCCTCATGGAATTTATAGTCTGATAGGAAGATAAGATATAAAACAGAACATGAACATTTTAATACAATATATTGCACAAGAAATATATTATTAGAATATTGTTTAATAAATCAGTTGGTGACACTAATAGAGGAATAACTTAATTTCTAAAGAGATAGGGAAAATTCCAAGTCATGGGGCATGTGCCATTTGATTTGAGCTTTAAAGAATGAGTAGAATTTAATAGATGA
The DNA here is from genome assembly GCF_037893015.1 of Macrotis lagotis. Taxonomy (NCBI): domain Eukaryota; kingdom Metazoa; phylum Chordata; class Mammalia; order Peramelemorphia; family Peramelidae; genus Macrotis; species Macrotis lagotis. The sequence continues at coordinate 92,983,712 of NC_133665.1, forward strand.
AGAAAAGATGAGAAGAATTTAATAGGGGAAGAAAGAATGAGAGATCCATCACTCTTATTGGCTATAATTGACTACCACAGTTTCTAAAATGACTTTAACATAACTTGCTTTCTTTGTCTACTCATTTTATGTTAATTTATAGAACTTCCAATACTATTATTTTATAGGAATTCAACATCTATGTTAGTGGTCCTTAAAATTCCCATATTTCTGACATGACATAGCTTCTATCTTGTATCAGTCTTTTACTGTCATCATGTACTACTAGCCTATCACCTGCCATCACACAGCTTCCTCTTCTTTTGAAATATCCAGAAGTATAATCCAACACTTAGACCATAGTGTCCAGAACAACAATTTCTTAGAGCAGGACTTATTCTGAGCAGATGCCTGTTGATTCTCGCCAATCCTACTGTCTGAAGTTGTTTATTACTGTGGTTGATCAGCATTTAAGTGAGCAGTATTATTGGAATGAATCTATCACAGAAAAAGAAGAAACAATCAAGAGACAATATAATCTGGTAGAGAAAGATCTCTAGTTTTGTAGTCAGGTGACCTGATTTAATTAAAGAATTAGTAGATGTGTTTACTGGGCAAGTCACAGCTCATTGAAAACTTGATTTCCTCAATTGGAAAATGGAAATTATAATGGTGTGCAATCTTTTGTATAGAACCAATTTGAGGAAAAATATGTGGAAGACTTAAAGCACTGTGAAACTGTGGGCTATAATTTAACAGTTCTCTATAATTGAATGTTGATTACATAACCTCTGATGTCACGTCTACCTCTAAATCTAAAATCATTTGCTACCCAGTTGTTTTATGGTTACAATGCAATTTCCCAAATAACTGTCTTATTATTTAAAATCATGCATTGCTTAGAGAAAGATATTTAGTGTCTTACTATTGAAGATTTCAAATTAAATAAGACATCTGGCTTATGTCTAATAATAAATCCAATAATCTGTATCTATTCAATGAGTTTCCATATGGATTTGTAGCTGGGAAACCAAATAAAACTATTTATTTTAAAATGCAGTGCTTACCATTTCAGCATGATCTATGGTAGATATGGTAGGACAAGCTATTTCTATCAATGTGAATTTCCTAATAGAAATGCATTCAGATGAAGCCCTAGCATTTGTACCGTACAATTTTATTGTAGTCAAAATGAGGCTTTCCCCAGATAGAGTCAATCATCTCTTGGCAGTGCTATTCTTTTAAATAAATATTTTCTCTTTTTAATTTTAACTAAGCCTTCACCATCTGTTCTGTCCCTGAGTTACAAATTAAGATGAACATAATTCACATTTATGCCATTAAAAATCAAGAGACATGGAAGTGATTTGGTCCTTTGCATTTTTTTAGTCTTTAATTCAGCCCTGTAAGTATTTGTTTCTTTTTCTTGTGCTTCAGATGTATTGGAAGAAATTATTCTCTACTGGCACATTGAAATCTTTCCTAGTACAAAAGGAAATCATCTAAAGTAGCTTTATCAGTTAGAATCTAAAGAAAATGGCACTTAGGAAAGTGATGTCTCTGAAGCACTATCTGTGTAAAGTAGTTTGCTATCTTAGAAGACACTATGTGTTTGTAGCAGAGCAAGGACAAAAGGGACCAGCCAGAGAAAAGGCAGAAGTACCTCCTCTTCCTCAAAGCCTCTATCCCTAGTGCTACTCTGGGCAAGCTGCATTAGGGCCTGCTCTTACCAAATATAAACTCCATCTCTCTACCTTCCCTATCTGCTCTGCTCAATTCATTTCAGAACTCTGTTCTCAACAAATTGTGACTTAGCCAAGTAGATACACAAATCAGTTTCAGATATTGTATTACCACTATCAGGTAACATCTATCTTTATCCAAATATATGCATTTATGTATGTATGTATGCATGCATTCATTTGTGAATATATGTAGTTATCCAACACACAAATTATGACCTTCTGCAGAAAACATCTTAATCTTAACTGAAAAGAAGAAATTTAGTAATGAAACGTTTAGATTCTGAAGTACCTTAAAGAAGGGGCATCAGCACCTTATATACTGAAGTATTCAAATTATATTAAATAGGGGAATTATCCTATTAGCAATCTATTCACTTAATATCATGAATTATCAGATGAGAACCAATTTATTTCTAGCTGGTTAGAATCCTTAATAAAAAAAAATGTTATTTTTTCTCATCTACCCCAGGGACTCACATAAAATGGATTAAGAAATCAGATTTTTTTCCTTTATTATTGTGGCAGAAGTCCTTTGATTCAAAGCTTATGAGTTCACTGGGAAAGGTTGCTTGGAGGAAAGAAAATTCTTATTTTAATATCTGGTAGAGTTTGGAATGCAGGAGATATAATATTTCTTCTAATGTTTGCAGAATAAATCAAGGTATGACTCTGAATTCCAGCAAGAAGGAACATGACAAGGAAGGAATACATCAGCTGACTTGAGTAGAAATAGTAGATGAGGCACTGAGTCACAGGTCTTTTAGGGTCCTTCACTTAACTTTATTCTTTCCTTCTCATTGACTAGGTAGAACCTCTGACTTTCTCTCCTCTCATCTCTCCTCCTCTCCTTTTCTCATCTTTCTCTCTCTCTCTCTCTCTCTCTCTCTCTCTCTCTCTCTCTCTCTCTCTCTCTCTCTCTCCTTCTCTCTCCCTGTCCTCTGACTCTCCCTCCCTCCCCACCACTACCCCTCCTTCCTCCCCCTCTAACTTCCTCAGAATTTTCAAGGTCACAAGTGACACAGTTCTGAGATTTTGAAAGTACTGACTCCTAGTAGATTTGTGAAAGTTCAGTAATAATCCATATGCTATTTGGCCGTTCTTAGTAGAGCACAAATGAAATATGTATAGGCATGTGAGAAGGGAAGGAATGGTAATTGGAATAATAGAATTAAAGATGGGGGAATTTATGATAAATGAGTCCTTTCATGATTTTTTCCCCCTTCTTTTGCTACCTGTGCCCTAAGGGCCAAAATCTGCATGACACTTACTTTCCTGATCCATTGTTTCTTCATCTATAATCTGTTTCCTTACAGAGAAAATTGCATTATATTTTTTTTTCCAGAGATACATATTATATGAAACAATGAGCTGTAAAGAAAACCGGAAATATATGCTTAAGGTGAATAGTGTTATTTTAATAGTAGCTCCATAGAAGATAAAGATGTGATTATGGAAATGGGCTTCCAATTCTGCCCTCACTATCCTTGAAATCTTTTTCAAGAAGGTAAACACTTCTAGTGGCTGCATTGATTTTTAAGGTCATTAGAGTTCGATTTAGTAAGTTATTCTAGCCATGTGCTAAAGGCAGGCACAGAACAGGCAATAAACCTCAGCTGATGTCCTTGTGTTTCATTCAGCTTCCAAACAGAAGGAGTTTATCCAGGGGATAAATTCACTGAGAAAAAAATAATTCAATAAACATCATTTTGGAAAGTATGATCAACAGTGAGAGGCAGTGTGGTATAATGGATAGAAAGTTTCAAAGTCAGGATGATCTGTTCAAAATCTATCTCTGACACATTTTTGTCACTTAATTTCTCAGGTCCACCAGGCACAACTCTAAGACTTCCCGCTCCAGGTAATTATTTATTGAAGTAAAAGTAGTTTTCTCACCTAAGAAGAGAGTGCCCTGAGACAAAATTATAGATCTTAATGCATAATTATAATGTTATTGATGATAATTAATAGTATTAATAATATAAACAAAAGAGATAGTAAAAATACTCACAGACTCAAATACTTTTATTACACAATTAAAATAATATGGTAGAAAGTGTTATTCATTTAAATATGTAATTTAAGAACAGAAAACAAAAAGAAATTGGGGGGATCAGGAAGGCTTCCTGAAGAAGGAGAAATAAAGCCTGAGTCCTGAAGGACTCCAAAGAAAGAAGGAGGTGGAGATTAGATAACTGAGCATGCCAGATATGAAAGATAGCCTTTGGAATGGCATAAAGATAGAAGATAGAATATCATGAATGAGGAACATCAAATAGGGCAATTAAGCTCTATTAGAGAGTGTGTAAAAGGTATTAAAGAGGAAGAAATATGGAAAGGTTGGAAGGGACATTATTTTTTCCCAATTAACATTTTATTTTATTTTTCCAATTGTATATTAAGAAAGTTTTATAACATTCATCCACATGCATATGCATATTTAAAAGTTATATAATTTCCTTATACCTCCCTTCCCACTCCCCTCCCTTCAGCAGTGAACAGTCTGATAAATATTGTACATATACATTTATGTTTAATATGTTTGCAATTGGGATGGCTAGGTGGTGCAGTAGATGGAGCACTGGCCCTGGAGTCAGAAGTCCCTGAGTTCAAATGCAGCCTTAGACACTTAATAATTACCTAACTGTGTGGCCTTGGGCAAGCCACTTAACCCCATTGCCTTGCAAAAAACTAAAAGAAAAAAATGTTTGAAATTAGTCATTTTCTATTTGAGGATTTAGGATTAAGAGTAAGAAAAGAAAAGCATGAGGAAAGAAAACATAAGAGAAATTTTAAAAATGTAAATGTAGTGTTCATTCAATTTCTGTGGGTTGTTTTTTTTTTTTTTTTTTTTTTTTTTGGTTTTCTTTTGCTTTTATTTCTTTCTCTGGATGTGAATAGTATTGTCCATGACAGGTCTCCCAGGGTTATCCTAGGTCTCTGAATTGCTGAGAGCAGCTGCATCCATCAAAGTTGATCAACTCACAATGGTATTGTTAATGTGTAGAATATTATTCTGGTACTGCTCCCTTCCCTCAGCAACAGATCTTGTAATTCATTCCATGCTTCTCAAGAGTCCAACCATTTATGGTTTCCTATAGAACAATAATATTCCATAGTATTCATATACCATAACTTGTTCAACCATTCCCCAATTAATGGGCATCCCCTCAATTACCAATTCTTTGTCAATACAAAAAGAGCTGCTGTGAATATACTGCAACATTTGAAACTTTTCTTAATGTTTATGATTTCTTCTGGATACAGGTCTAGTATTGGAATTTCTGGGACAAAGGGTATGAATAGTTTCATTGTTTCTTTGTACATAGTTCCATATTGCTCTCCAGAATGGTTGGATTAGTTCACATTTTCACCAACAGTGCAATAACATCCCAATCCTCCCACAACTTCTACAACATTGATTCTTTCCCTTTTTGTCATCTTAATAAATCTGATAAATTTGAGATGGTACCTCATAGTTGTTTTGATTTGCATTTCTCTAATCAGTAATGATTTGGAGCACTTTCATATAATTATATATAGCTTTAATTTATTTGTTTGAAAACTGCCTGTTTATATTCTTTGACCATTTATCAATTGTAAAAGACTTGAAACCCTGTGAATTTTATTCAGTTCTTTATATATTTTAGAAATGAGACCTTTATCAGAACACCTAGCTGTAAAAATTGTTTCTTAACTTTCTGCTTTCCTTCTAATCTTGCCAGCACTGGTTTTATCAGTGCAAAACCTTTTTAACTTAATGTAGTCAAAATCCTCCGTTTAGCAATTCATAATTAATTCCATTACTTGTTTGGTCATAAATTTGACCCCTTTCCATAAAACTAGCAGAGAGTATTTCATGATTTATTAATTTGTCTATGTTTCACCCTTTATGTTTAAATCCTATACCTATTTTGTTCTGGAGTGTGAGATATTGGTCTATGTCTAGTTTTTGTCATACTATTTTTCAGTTTTCCCAAATATTTTTGTCAACTAGTAAGTTGTTAATGTCTTTGGGTTTATAAAACAGTAGAACAATGGAGTCATTTACTACGTTTTCTTTTGAAATTATCCTAATTCACTGGTCCATTACTTTATTTCTTAACCAGTATCAGGTAGTTTTGATGGCTGCCACTTTATAGTGTAGCTTTAGATATGGTAAAACAAGGTCACCTTCCTTTATTTTTTTCATCAGTTACCTTCATATTCTTGACTTTTACTTTACTTGTTCCATATTAATTTTGTTACTATTTTTTCTACCTTGGTAAAATAGGTATTCTGTCAATTGCTTGGTATGGCACTGAATAAGTAATTTAATTTGGGTGGAGTTGTCATTTTTATTATGTTAGCTCTACTATGAGCAACTGACATTTTTGCAATTATTTAGATCTGACTTTATTTGTGTGAAATGTGCTTTGTAATTGTTGTCATATAGCTTCAGGTTTTGATTTGGGAGGTAGATGCCCAAGTGTTTAATGTTGTCTGCAGTTTCTTTAAATGGA